>NC_051154.1:423587412-423751919 GCF_013339745.2 Dermacentor silvarum
TTAGCTTCTTTCATTCCCTGGTGTTTGTTTGTGGCTCTCTTGATTAGCCTTATTGCGTTGGTGACTTTAGTTACTAGCCTCTTGACGGTTTCTCCGTTAGTGCCCTTGGATTTGATGATGAGTCCTAGGATTCTGATCTGTTCCACTATGGGGATAGTCCTGTCGTTTTTGGCGTGAATTTGGATTTCTTCGTAGGCTCGGTTCCGGTTGTTGCCCTTGGGTGGTCTGCCTTTGAGCGTGTGTCGATAGAGGAGGAGTTCGGATTTATCCGGCGAGCACTCGAGGCCAGTACCTTCGAGATACTCCTCGATTATGTCGACGGCCTCCTGGAGTCTCTGCTCTATCTCTCCGTCGCTACCTTCAGACACCCAGATGGTGATATCATCTGCATATAAGGAGTGGTGTATTCCATGTATAGAATTGAGCCGTTCCGGGAGTCCTATCATTATTAGATTGAACAGCGTGGGCGATATGACCGAACCCTGCGGGGTGCCAGCGCTACACATGTGTCTCTCCTCAGATCTGAGTTCTCCCACTACAAGGGATGCCGTTCTGTTCGTTAGGAAGTCCTTGACATAATTATATGCTCTCGATCCTAAGCTTAATTGGCTTGTCTGATTTAATATAGCTGCATGCGCTGCTTTGCCGAAGGCTTTTTTTGAGGTCTAATCCTAGTATCGCCCTAGTCGATCTTGTTTTATTGTCTAGGATCTGCTGTTTGATTTGCAGCATGGCGTCCTGTGTGGATAGCTGGGCGCGGAAACCCAGCATGGAGTCTGGGTAAATTTCCTTCTCCTCAAGATAGTTATTGATTCTATTGAATAAAGTGTGTTCCATCAGCTTTCCAGCGCAGGACGTGAGTGAAATTGGGCGTAAGTTCAACATATCGGGTTGTTTTCCGGGCTTGGGGATAAGGATTACCTTAGCATCTTTCCATTGGGCTGGGATGGCGCCTTCGGCCCAACATTCGTTTATATATTGCGTGATGTTCTCTATTGCTTGATCGTCTAGGTTCCGAAGAGTTCTGTTGGTGATCCCGTCCGGTCCTGGTGCGGATTTGGTGTTGAGATTCTGTAGCGCTGCCCTAATTTCAGCTACGGTGAACTCCTCGTCCAGGAGCTCGTGTGTGCCTCCGGTATATTGCCCGTGCTCTATGACGGGGTTTATGGGGATATATATGTTGCTCGCCTCGGCGATAAAGTCCTCCTCGCTGCCTTTATACTCGTGCACCAGCTTACGCAAGGTTTGCGTATGTTCCGATTTGGTCTTATCTGGGTCGAGCAGGTGTTTGAGCATGCGCCATGTCTGGCCTGCGTGCATTTGCCCATCCAGAGCATGGCAAACCTCGTTCCATTGTTGTTTGCTTAGTTGCTGACAATATTCTTCAATCTGCTTGTTGAGCTTGGCTATACGCTTGCGCAAGCTCCTATTGTGCCTCTTCCCCCTGCATCTGTTCTGTAGTGATTGTTTGGCCTCGCACATGTGCGCTTGACGGCTATCAATCTTTTCTATGGGGGTATCTGATGTGATCGTTTGCGACGTCTTGTATAACGTCTTTGATCCATTGCGCAATATTCTTGATGGAAGCTTGCTTTTTGGCATCTCTGACTTTGCGAAACTTATCCCAGTCCGTCCATCTAACCTGTCGTCTATTGAGTTCTGCGTCCACCGCCTCTTCAATTTTGGTTTCTACTATACGATGATCGCTCCCCAAATCTTCAAATATGTTTTTCCATTTGGCGGTCCTCGCGTGGCGAACTAATGTTAGATCTGGAGTTGT
This sequence comes from Dermacentor silvarum, assembly GCF_013339745.2. Lineage (NCBI taxonomy): Eukaryota > Metazoa > Arthropoda > Arachnida > Ixodida > Ixodidae > Dermacentor > Dermacentor silvarum. The sequence continues at coordinate 423,589,193 of NC_051154.1, forward strand.
GCCCCTCGCGAGACCAGTCCCTATACGCGTGGGGGAGTCGGGGTCGGTGATGAGAGTGAAATCGGTTTCTTGAATATCCTGTCATAGCATTTTGCCTTTGGCTCGTGTGTATCCGTATCCCCATGTGTGTAGGGAATTAAAGTATCCTCCAATGACGAGGGGGTTGGGTCCCGCTATTACTACTGCCTTCTTAAAGAGCGAAAGGAAGCGTTGTTGCATGTGCGCAGGATTGCTATACAAATTTAGAATAAACGTGCTCGGAAGTTTTTTTTCTTCTAGGGGGAAGTTCTACGAGTATGTGCTCGATTTCTGTGATCTGGGCGTCGTGGCAGATTGCTACGAATCCCTTCCTTACCAGGGTGGTTAGTGTTCTATTATCCCCGGTCGTGGGGCCGATCGCCTTATATCCCAATAGCTTAGCTAAACCGTGCGTTTCCTGCAGAATTAGAACATCTGGTTTGGTTTTGCTCCTAAGGTGTTGTTGCAGTACTGCTCTCTTCCCCTCATAGCTCCTACAATTCCACTGCCAAATAATTAAATCTTTTTTCCTGTGCTTCCCTATTTTGGTTTGGGTATTAAGTCTTTTTTCCTATACGTCCCTATTTTGATTTGGGTATTGAGGAGGGAGGGAGATGGAAGGAGGCAGGTCTCAGGACATTAGTTGGGACAGCCGCTGTTGTGGTGCCCTGCGGTAATTGTGAATTGCCCATGGTGCTGATCGCCAGGGTGTTGGCTAGAGGCGCCGGAGATGCCCTAGGGTTGAGACTGGATACGTTAGCCTCGAGTTTATCTAGTCTATTCATGATCATGGAGATTGCAAGCGAGAGGTTGTTGGTTGCCTCAGCTTGTTCTTTAACTGCCTTCTGTATTTCGGACAATGTTTGATTCAGGTTTGAATTTTGCGTAGCGGTTTTGTCACTAGACGCCTGAGCTTTTCTTTTCAGTGGCGGAGGGGTGCTGTCCTCTTCCATTCGATTATCTGGGATTTCCTCGGGTCTCTCCAGGCCCGCCCGGAAGGTGTTTGACTGGCAGTTCTTTCAGTACAGCTTTTAAGGCTTTGAATTTCTCTAGTGAGTTGCGATATTAATTCTCTAAGCTGAGCGTTTTCTTTTTTGATCTCGGCAATTTCATTGAGATTATATGCAGTCTCCCCCGAAGACCGGGGGCGCGTCCCTTTAACCGCGTCTGACCAGCTCACCGCGAGTGGCGGATCGCCTCGATGGCCGTTGCCACCCCTTGGTCTGGACAGGGATCTGGAGCGGGATGGAGTCCGGCCTCCTCTCAGGTTCAGTCCGGTAGACTGGGGGGTGCGACCTCTTAGCGTCGTGCGAGACCCAGATCGAGATCTGGACCCAGGCGCATGCCCTCCTCCTGGATCTGGACCTTCCGCGATCGGTCGGCCCAGTGGCGGGGAGATGCTCCTCCTGCTGTTGCTGCTGCATTTGTCGGAGCCGTTGGCGTTGCTTGACGATGTAGGGTTTTTTTTTTAACTTGGCCTGACATCATCCATCGTTGACGATTATTGCCTCTTGGGCGCGAGCGCCGAGACCTGGGTCTCGTGAGGCGGCTCGAGGCAGCTCGCAGCGATGGCGCGAATAGCAGGCAGCAGGCGCGAGGTAGTTTTCGGCCGTAAAATCTCCTAAAACGGTCACCCACCTCAGAAGTTCGTATCTTCGGGTTCCCGGTGACGAGCTGAATCCGATGGTGTATAATTCCGGTTACTCGTCGTTCTCCTGATGTTGCCATCGGGCTACGAAGGACCGGCGCGCATTGCGCAAAGCATCTTGAAAGAGACATTCCACGATACCAGCACCCTCGTGTCATCGATGCCGCTGATACTCGGCGATGACATGGGCGCTTCGCGCCTGGTGTCAGCAACGAATACGGACGCTACATTCAACGGCACCCTGGCGGGAAAGTGGTCATCATGGGACATAAAAGTCGCCTTCAAGCTTCGCGCGTGTCAAGGGCACGGCGGCACCACCGGAATGCACCTTGCTAATCCGTTCGCCTTCTTTATGCAGGTGAGCAAACGGTACGGCAAATGTTGTCGATCAAATAATGTATTTTTGATTGTGCTGCCGTGCCCGAGGCTGCTTCTAGAGTTGCTGTGTGACTGTGTTAACGTTGCGCTTACCGATACACTTCTACTATTATGTGGTGATGTTGAGATTAACCCCGGGCCCGAGGCTGCTGCTCTCTCGAAGCAGCTTCAGCAGATTGCTGAGGATTTGAGGGAAATCAAATTGGAACGATTAACTGCTATTGAGTCTAAGTTGGAATTACTGACGGCTCTAGACGATAAAATAACAGTCTGTATGAAGCAGCTAGGTGCACTAATTTGCAAAATGTTGTACAAGCACTGGAGCTTGAAGTAGACGATCTGGAAAACCGTTCCAGAAGGTCTAACTTGATAATTTATGGAATACCGGAGAATGAAAAGGAAAACAGTGACAGTCTGGAACTACTAATTATAACGAAAAAGTTGTTAAGAGCGTCCTAAAAACGGAGCCTCTAACTATAGAAAGAATTGATAGGCTCGGAAGACCAGGAAAAAAGAAATCTAGGCCAGTAATTATGAAGCTCGTTGACGCTCGAAAAAAAAAAAAAAAAAAAACTAGAGTACTGGAAAATTGTCACAGGTTGAAGGGGGGACCAACTACTCTATCAGTGAAGACTATTCAGCTAGAATACAAGACATAAGAAAAAGCTCTGGAACTACGCCAAAACAAAAAGGGAAGCTGGTGATAAGGTGTCCTTATCGTACGACAAGTTGAAAGTTAACGGCGAACTGTTCTGTTGGGATGACCAAAAGGATGGCGTAGTTCCCTTGAAAAGCAACCGCTCCCAAAGAAACCAGTGAAGCGAGCCAATGTCGCTGCGTTCGCGCCGAACATAGGAGCATCCGGAATAAGTTTCATTAATATAAATTCACGTAGTGTCATGAATAAACTAGATGCTATCGAATCCGTGCTGGTTAGTCTAGAACCTGATTTTGTTGCAGTTACAGAAACATGGCTAACGGCTGATATTCTAGACGGTGAACTAGCCACGCCAAATTATTCAATAATACGGAAAGATAGACCGACACGTGGTGGAGGCGTTGCCTTACTAATAAAAAAGAACATCCCTTTCGTGGCACTACCTGATGTCGAGAACGTGGAAGCAATCTTTTGCAAGATAAAAATAGGCCAGCACACTATCACCGTGGGTTGCGTTTACCGCGGCCCCACGTCTGATAATGACGTGATTCAATCATTATGCAACTACTTAGAACGTCATGCATCATCTGGTCGACTAATCTTACTTGGAGATCTCAACTTGCCAGAATTGATTGGCAAGCCATGCAGTTTCCATCTGCTTCATCTGAACTTATTTGTGATATGATGCTCCATTTTAACTTGCGCCAAGTTGTCACAGAGCCCGCGCGCATTAAGGGTACCGCATCAAGCATTCTTGACCTGGTATTCTTGAGCAATCACTTTTCGGCATGAACGTATTGATACTCAAATAATGGAAGGAATATCAGACCACAAGCTCACATATTGCACTATACACATAAAATGTTCTACGCATACTCCGAAAACATGCACGACCTTTCTTGACTTTTCAAATGCTGATGATGTCAGTATAATCGACCACCTTAGTTTTGAATATGCTAAGTTTGAAGAATTTTCTAAACTTGCCTCTACAGACATTAATGTCCTGTGCAATAAGTTCAAAGACATCTTATTTTTTTGCACTCGTACGTACGTGCCAAGTAAGACAAAAAAAAACACGGCTAATCCATGGATTACACGCGAAATTATTCAGGCAAAACGAAAAGTAAATAGGCTACGAAAAAGGCTAAAAGTAAAGACTGTGCACACAACTAGGCAGAGGCTGAGTGAAGCCATTTTCAATATGAAATCTAAAATTAAGGACGCTAAAGCTAACTACTTCGCCAATATTCTTCCTAATTTCTTAAAGACCGCACCTAAGAAATTTTGGAATTATCTTAACCCTAAGAAGCATGACGACCCTACAACTTCCAGTACCGACAGCCAAAACACCGCGACTTTTTTTAACGGTTATTTCCAATCATTATTTAATATCGATGACGGGAGGCTTCCGCACGTAGAGCCGTGCGCCCGCGCACATATTGGTCCACTTTATATAACTGAAGCAGGGGTGCTAAACCTTCTACTGAAAATTGACACTAAAAAATCTGTTGGGCCAGACAATATACCCAACGTATTTCTTGTGAGATATGCTGAATGGAGCGCTAAATATCTGTGCCTAATTTTTAACAAATCTTTAACAACCAGTGCTCCTCCTGCAGATTGGAAAATTGCCAAGGTTGTCCCAGTTCATAAATCTGGAAGCGCTTCTCAGGCGTCAAATTTCAGACCTATTTCACTAACTTCGACTGTATGCAAACTTCTTGAACACATAGTCCTAAAACACATAACCACATACCTTGACGAAGAATCCATATACTATCACCGTGTCAGCATGGTTTCCGGAGGGGACTTTCGACAGTCACGCAACTTATATAACTAATTAACGCACGACATATTTCAATGTATAGACAATGGACAACAGATAGACCTAATTTTACTACACTTTTCAAAGACCTTCGACCGTGTACCCCACAAAAAACTAGTTTAAAAAATTCGTTCAACAATAGGTGACGGTTCTTTTGTTGATTGGATTGAAAACTACCTCGCTAACCGATCACAGTTCAGTTCAAATAAATAATGAAGCTTCTAGCTTAGCCCCTGTAACTTCCGGTGTACCCCAGGGTAGCGTCCTGGGACCTGTTTTATTTCTTATTTACATAAATGACTTGCCCGCTAGGTGTCATGTAAATATCCGTCTTTTTGCGGATGATTGCATCTTGTATCGTGAAATTAATTCTAATGATGACCATGAAATTCTAAATCATGCTGTAGAGTCTGTTTTCATTTGGTGTCAGGAGTGGCAGGTGAATCTATAGATGCACAGAAATCGGTAACATTAACAATAACTAGAAAGAAACAAATATCGCACTTCACCTACACTATTAATAACACGCCTCTGACTAAGGTTTTAGAGCATAAGTACTTGGGTTTAACGTTATCCAATGATCTTCGATGGAATACGCATGTTGAAAACATTACATCGACTGCACTGAAGCGACTCTTCTTCCTGAGAAGACGCCTTCACCTGGCGCCACCCGCCAGAAAGCTGCTGGCTTATCGCATGATTCTTCAACCAATCCTTGAGTACGCTACCATTGTTTGGTTTCCTTTCACTAACTTATTGACAGACTAGAGGGAGTGTAGAGAAAGACGTTAAGGTTTATCTTTAATAAATACAAGCTAACTGACTCACCAACTAGCTTACTAAAGCAAGCTGGTATGCTATCCTTAAAAAATCGAGAAAAACTAGCGCGACTGAAGTTCTTGTATCAATAATCCATGGCGAAATAAACATTGACACATCTAAAGTTATCTCTTTCTCCCGTACAAGACCTATACACGTCATAAACATCCTCATACCCTTGTTCAACACAGGTACAACTCAAACTGTTTTAAATACTCTTATTTTAATCGTGCAATCAGAGAGTGGAACCAACTGGACCCTTCAGTCACTCAGACTTTAGGAAACTTTCTAGCATTGGTCGAGGAAATAATACGTGCATAGCTGTCCATCACTAATCTCACACCTCATTATGTACATTTTTGAACTGTATTACGTTCTATGTATTCTGATTTCGCACTTGTGTCACAATTGTGCTCCCTTCCTTTTTTGCTGACTTAGTTTTGTTTTACTTACTTTTACCGTGTTCCAACTACTTTCGTCCTTTATATTGTTACAGTTGACTTGATGAATAATTATTGTAACACTGTATTGCATTGTGTTTTAGATACCTGTCTTATGTATCTTTTACACTGTACTCATGTATGTGCCCTCCCTGCTATGATCTCGTGTGAGATCAGCAGTATTGTTAAATAAATAAATAAATAAATAAATAAATAAATAAATAAATAAATAAATAAATAAATAAATAAATAAATAAATAAATAAATAAATAAATAAATAAATTAGTAGCAATTTGTGGTGGTAGATTTTGTCCGCTTTTATAATTCTATGCTTAAGAAATAGTGGATCTGTATGTTCTAGAAACGGGGCGTTATAGATGCACCGCACTGCCTTTTCTTGCATTATCGTAAGTTTGTGTAGGTTTGCAAGTGTGATGTTTCCCCAGACTGATGCGCAGTAATACAAGTGGGAATTCAACAAGGCACAATATAAAGCCATTTTCACATTTGCTGGAAGTATTTGGCGACAACGACTTAGCACACCGGCAGGTTTGCTTAACTTCATTAGTAGGTTTTTTATGTGCTCATTCCAAGACATATGTGCTCCGTGAAAACGACTCCGAGTAATTTTACCGACTTTTCAATGGTGATTTCGTAAGGACCTAGGGTTATGAATCCAGTTGCTATTTCCGCAGTTCCCAGTGGACGAAACAGGACGCACTTCGTTTTTGATTCATTTAGGTTAAGTCGATTTCTTTTACACCACAGGTAAAGTAGCTGACAGAAGGCCGTAGCCTTAGGTACTGTTTCTTTCATATTTATGCCATCTATAAGCACTGAGCAATCGTCTGCATATATAAGGTACTGGAATTTATTATAAATTTGTACGATATCATTTATGTAAAAAAAGGAAGAATATTGGTCCCAGTATAATACTTCCCTGAGGAACTCCCGACTCAATGGGCATCAGCCTGGTTTATGTTTGTTTAGTTCGACGTATTGTAAATAACTTTGGATTAGTTGCAAAGCCGTTCCTCTAAAACCATAGCGTTCTAATTTATCCAGTAGTATTTGTAGGTTGACTCGATCAAAGGCCTTGATGAAGTCTAAGAAGATACCTAATGTCATGGTCTTATTTTCGAAATGTTACAGAATAGTTTCCTTTTGGACGAGAAGTGCAGTTTCAGTACTTCGTCCTTTTCTGAAACTACGTTGACAGTCAGTGAGCAGGTTGTGTTTTTTGGAGAAAATTTCTATCCGAGCGTTTATAATTTTTTCTAGTTCTTTTGAGAAAATAGGTAAAACAGACACAGGTCGATAATTGCCTAAGTTGTTTTTATCGCCGTTTTTGTAGATCACTGTTACCTTCGCTACTTGCATTCTACTAGGAAAAACACCCGTCGTGAGGGACAATTTATATATATGCGTTAATATCGGTGCAAGTAAATCAATAACATACTTAATTGGCTTAATTTGAAATTCATCAGCGTCTTGACTGCGACTGTTTCTGAGTCCCTGAAAAATGCTGGTTACTTCGTGCACATTTGTTGGGTGGAAAAATGCTGAATGTTGTAATCTAGAAATATGATTTGTTGCTTCAGGACAATATGTGCTACTACCGATTCCGACAAAAAAGTCGTTGAAAGAATTTGCAAGGTCCGTTCCAGCTACCTTCATGTTTCCAATCGTCAGGTTTTCAACTGCTGTTTTACTTCTTTTTCCGTTCAATACTTCGTTAAGGTTCTTTCATAAGATGTCACTATTTCGAAGGCAATTTTCATCAAACATACGACTGTAATATTCATCTTTAGATTTCTTTAAAATTTTATTAAACTAATTTGAAATATTTTATATTCTTTAAATTTTTCGATCCTTCGGGATGAAAGGAAGGACTCGAAAAGTTTAGTTTTTTTTTTTTTTTTTTGATTAGCTTGATGTGGTCATACGTTATCCACGGCTTGCGCAGCTTTTTTCGCGTGTGATATGTGTGCATAGAAAAAGCACACAGGTAATGCTTTAACACAGGTAATGCAGCCGCAGGGGCCTATGGAAGTGTCCTCTCTTATCCTTGTATATGTTACTCTATGATATGTGCTGTGCTGATATTGTTCGCAGAAGAAAATATTCACTAAAAGTCATGTAGGTAAAGAGCGGACGCTCCCGTAGGCTCCTGCGACCAAGCTGCTGGACTATCGCCAACGCCCCGAGCGGCTGGTCAGACCTAAAGCCCCTGACTTTAGTCAGACCGGTAATTTTGTCTTCCGAGATTTTGGACGCATGGTTTAGCTCAAATTTGGTTTCGGTTTCGGTAGCAGTGCTTTCGATTCTGAGGTGCTATTCTCGACACACATGCATGGCGGCTGCACCGCCGCCACTATCTGCCATCTTGGCTGTCTCATTGGCTGTCCAGATACAGTGTACTAGAATACTATACGCTTTCCACTACCCAAGGAATTCTATTTTAAAAAAATCCGTGAAGGGGCGGGGCCTCGCCTCGTTGACGTATCACCATTTTCTTTTTTCCCTCCTCTCTGGCGGCGTTCCAACGCCGCCGTTGGAACGGAGAACACGCTGGGCTGGTGGTGCCTAGGCACAACTGTGGCTGCTGTTAACCTGCTGATCGATGGCATTCCTAAATAAACGCATCACTGTTTTGATGATCCAAATATAATCTCACTCTCAGGGAGGGAGCAGTCTACCTGACTGGAGCAGTATTTTTTTTATTTGGGGTGTTGCTACGCTGCGCTCCTCAACACCCGAACGACCGCCGCTTCGCGTCGGCGCCCGGCACCACGGCTTCTGCCGCGGCACCGGGGCACAACCAACCGCGCCGCCAAACAGAGAGGAAAAAAATAAAATGGTGCTACTTCATCGAGGCGATGCCCCGCCCCTGCACGGATTTGTTGTGAAAACAGATGCACCCTCTAGTACTGTAGTCCAGAGGTCACGTGTTTTGAAATTTGTGCCGGGAAACGGAAGTTTTGCTAAATGCCATTTTGAGTTTTCATCAGAATGACGAAACGTGACGTGCATCTGCAAATTTGATCGACTAAGACTTTTTTGTGGTCCTTGGCAACTATATTTCGACTTTAGCGCTTTAAAAAGAAAGTGGACGATAGCGTGCAGAAGCCCGTGCAATGCATCTGCAATTTCGCGAATATGTGGTGGCGTTCCAAGATAGCCGGCATGTCAGCTTGTTGATTGGCTGAAGGAATATCCCGTGAAGAGCGTCACAGGAAGGGCCGTTTCGTAAGCGTCAATTTGACGTTGCGTGACGTTGCGCTGAGCCGCCATTGCAGATATTTTCCGCCATAATTTGTGGTGCGACGAGCCGCACGAATTATGATAATGAGCGGCCATATGCAACGGCGGTCGAGAGGCATGCGTATCGCCGCATTTTCCCTGTCATTTGGGGTCATGAAAATCTTTTGTTCACAACGCGTGCTCATAGCATTTGCATCGCTATCGGGGGCGTGTTGGCATTTGTGTTTTGAACCATCATTTTTATTAAAAACACGGTTATTTGAAATAATATTGGTTGAAACTAGCAAACTTTCGGCGACATTTTGCCCTTTTCACTACTGCGTTTGTATCGTAATCAATATTAATGACTTTCGCGTCTCAAAGGCTACGAGAACGGCGTCGTTTTAATATATAAAACGAAATGTACGCAAGGCGATGCCTTGAAGTTTTCTGTCGCGGTGAAAGCGAGCCGCGAAGGGCACAATAGATGGCAGTGCCGGCGCTTGCGTCGCGCAAGCGGATACCTGTGGCGCGCGCAACGCTATCGTTGATGTTCGGCCGCTTCTCAGCCAGACGAGTCGGGCTGAGTCACTTGCGTTTCACGAGATAGCGATAACGCTGCCTAGACCGTGCGCTCATCATCACTGGTAGGTCGCGTATCTTGTCTCAAGCTAGAAAGCAAGCGCGTGAGCTCGAATATACGATGACCCATTCTGTTTACCGAGGAGACGCATCCCAGCTAACAAAGCAGACGACAGCTTGTGCGCATGCAGACGACGGACGCGAGAAACGATTTGGATGGAATAATCGTACGCTTTGAGCTAGCTGCTTTATATTTACTGGGGATGAAAACTGTTTTTTTTATAGAGAACGCTGAGTTCGATGCCTAGTTTCTTAGGCGAAACGTCAAATTTGCGACACGTTACGAAAGCAAATTCGGGCTATCGGCGCCATTTTGTAAGCGTCACGCCTGGAAGAAAATGGCGGAATGTCCAGAATAGCGGCGCCTTTGGCTGTTAAAATGACGTCCTCAAGCCTTGTGATGCACAAAGCAAACGCTGCGCATACAGTTACATGCAGCTGTTGTAGCGTAGATACCGCGACGAGTCCGCTGGCTGCAGCTGGCTGAGACCACTGCGGCTCGCTGAGGACAACCGCGTTTGGCACAGGCGCCAAAATCAATTTTGAACTGCGCGTCACGGTGACGTTCAGTAGGCGGAGCGTTCTGGCGACGCCTCGCTCCGCCGTAGCCTTCGCAGTGCAAGTCATTAGAGTGTTTTAGCTGAGCGGTTGCTGTCCGCTTCGCTCAGACCGGCATATGCTAGCAAATGCCACACAACCGCTTCGCGGGAACGCTATTGCGCTTGCGCACAACGCTCATAGCGGCAGCGGAACGAAGAACGCATCCCTCGCTCCGCTACAAAGCCGACTGAGCGGAGCGTGACAGCGTGTCTGCTTGGCCTCTTCGTCGTTTTGCAGCCGAATTGATAGGGCGTCGCTCGCGTCTCGGCCAAGACGCGCTTATCAAATGCGAAATCTACGCAGTTCCCTGCAGTATCTCAGAGCCTGAAATCTGAGCGGAGCGGATCTTAAGCGGCGCTCTGCTAAAACTGTCTATTAAAGAAGGAGCGGAAGCATCGCGAATGGAATCGTACGCGACCTTTGATTGCCAATAACTACGCTTCTGCTGAACGCACTCAAGTACGTACTCCTTGTGGCATGGTATTTCTGAAATAGTCTATTTTAACTTCGAACGCATTTAAGCTGCCATGCTGCCATTTAAGGGGTTGCCAGGCAGTTTGACCCCTTTTCTTTCCTTGCGCCTTTGAGTACTGCAACTAAGATGTGAGACGCGCAATCGTCTGCACACTCGCCAACTTGCGCAAGAAGCTCATTTTTTGACAATTTCCCGTGAAGAAACTTAAATTAGTGCTGTTTAGATGGTATTGGCAAACTAAGGCAAACTGTCTGACATTAAATTTTTTTTCGATTCATTTATAATGGTCACGGATGTCCCGGTGGTATCGCAGAATACTCGAAACTAGATGTGTTTTTTTTTCTTCTTTTATTTGATTCACAGGGAAAGTCTAAGGATGAAATCAGAGTCTATGAATAATGGGAATATGTCGCCTCAGCTTGCCTGCATGGCTTTCGAGATACAGTTACCATGCACTCCGAATTTGCTCTCCTTTCCAAAGAACCTCTCTCTGTCTCCTCCCTATTAGGGCGGAGACTACGACAGTTGTTTGATTGGACAACGATTGTTTTAATGGTTTTCCCTAGCGAGGACATTCCTGAGTTCTCCCACTCCATCAGTCATAAGTGACCTCCTCTGACACTGCCACCACTCACTACTGCTGCCACGACCGTTTGGTAAGAGCTTCAACGGATGACCACGTGCACTGCTCTGGAGACCGGATTCTTGGCCCTATCAAGGTCTTTCAAGACTTTGAGCAAAACGCTGAAGACATCAACATCGATCATCATCCTTGGTGTCATTATTATTATAATTATTAGGCATTTTATTTGCTGTTGGATTTCCTGGCGAAAGAAAGGAAATTGCATATTATGCAAAGTGCTTGCTCCCCCCCCCCCCCCCCACACACACAAATTCAACCCCCCCCCCCCCCCCCCCCCCCGGCAGAGATCCTGGGTGCGCTTCTGCGAAGAAGCGTAGAGTAGCATCGGCCGGGGAATGTTCAAAACGGTCGATGAGTGCTTTGATGTCGGCGTCACGACGTTGCTCGTCGGCGATATGAAGGAGCTGTGATACTGATAAAACGCAAGCAGCAATGTGTGTTTGAGGAGTCAGAGTCGTCAACAAGATAACGCGACAAGCTGTCAGCTTAGTGCAGGTGGCCGGACCTGTACACCACGGAATATGAAAATTCTTGCAGCCTCAAAGCCCATCGACCAAACCGGCCTGTAGGATCTTTTAGGGATGAAAGCCAGCAGAGAGCATGACGGTCAGTGACTACGGAGAAAGGACGACCGTAGAGGTAGGGACGGAACTTCGCAACCGCCCAGACAATTAACAGCAATGCATTCCCTTTCCGTAAGGGAATAGTTGCGTTCTGACGGCGATAGGAGGCGGCTTGCATAAGCAATAACGCGTTTTAACAGCGGAGCTGTTTAAGCTCTTGGTTAGGCCGCGTAGTGCGAACAAAAACTGTGGGCCGATCCTGGAGGCAGTGCAGAAAGGGTCTAAGCGCAATGTCACATACCCCTGTGAACTAGCGAAGCTGTTTAAGCTCGACGATGGTCCGTCGAGTGTACGCCAAGGTCCATCTTGAGTACGCCGCAAAAACTTCCGCCGGGCGATGACGTCACCATGCGTTGCCTAGCAACGCTTCGCCCCAGCTGCGTGAGCCGTGACGTCATCGCGCCCGCCGCATCGCTTCGCCTTAGCTTTGCCGAGCCATGACGTCACCGCGCCGTGCGGAGTGGTTGCCGCGGCTACGCCGACACGGAACTAAGCCGTGACGTCACTGCGCCAACCTACGGGATATATAGCTCTGCGTCGCCGCCAAGGTCCATCTAAATAGGTCGCGAAGCTTGGAACGAAAGGTGTACCAAAACCTATCGCCAGAGATATCAGTTAGTGGCGCACATTTGAAGCGCGACTAGGTGAGGGGGGGACAAACGCTGAAACTAGGAAACCTATAGAAAAAAAAATGTTCGAAAAATTTTAATCCGAATACTATCATACTAGTAAATATTCCGTTTCAAATATTTTTATTTGAAACGAAATACCTTTATTTGTACGAACTGTACTGATTGCTTTGTTTGTTCACTTATCTCTGTGTGCATTGTATAATTACGAGCTTCATTTGTATGAATTAACTGTACTGACTGTTTTTTTTTGTTCAACGATTTTCTTTGTATAACAACCCACTCCCCTCATTAATGCCAATTGGCCCTGAGGGTAAAATAAATGAAATGAAATGAAAATGAAACGAAATATACCATATAAATTAGAACGCATTGAGCATATGGTAACATATACAGAGTGTTTCAGCGAACACTTAAAATTTTTTTTAGTTGCCTGTGGCAGATAGCACAATTCTAGTAGACGAGCTGGTCTACTCGAAGAGGCGGACATGCAAAAAAAATTGAAATGCATAATCCACTAATTAATAAGAACCAGCGCCTCCTAGAGTAGGCGCTTCAAGAACTCATTAATGAAGTTTTAACTAATTATCTTATCTGTTGACGGACACGACGGACAGGAAAAGTGTATGCTGACGGACACGAAAAATGCGTAGAACCATAGCCAAGGTAAATACACCTGGTAGCGAAGCTTCCATAGCAGCCCATACGTTGAAAACGTGGCGGCTTATCGGCGGCTCATGGGGCTTAGCGCCATCTGTGTGAGGATGGAACACTTCCGGCAGAAGAAAAAATAATTTGACGTCATATCCGTTCAAAACAGAAGTGACGTCATTTTGTTCTCATAGGCACGAAATTTGTTTTTGGAGGCCTGCCATTAGAGCTGTATATTCAAATGCCCCGCCATTCGACTAGATGGGCGTTCCGAGCTTTCAGCGATGCAGGAAAAGGTCAGCCGTACGGGTGTCGAAATCGCATCGCTTCACAGAACATACTTTCTTTGGAGGCCGACGAACGCTCTGGGCGTAGATTGCGTAGAGTGCTCGTCCTTTCGTCGGACGCCAAGCCCATCGGCCAGCGCTGTCGCACGAAAACAACTAAAGCAAACACGTATGTGACGGTAGCAACTCACTACTTTTGACTGCACAGGTTAAGAAACAATAAAACTACCCGCGTCACCTAATTCAGACAAACGTCGACATGCAAAACAACACAACATGTGAGGGGGGCGTATTGTAACAGGTGAAGTTTAAAAGCGCGCCTTTCCACGCACTCCAAGAGTTGCATGGCATTGCAAGTGATAGCGGCGTCAACGCCCGCCGCTATCGATGGGCGTTCTCACGATGGGCGCTGAAAAAAAGGCATTTATTGATAATTATGAAGTAAAGTAGAGGTGTATCTTCTTTTCTCGCCATGCGTATATAAAATGGATTAGGAATTTTATTTTCGTTGAATCAATCCGACTGCGTCTCGCTTTAAATAAATAAAAAAACGTTTTTTTTTTATCTTTCCCAGTATTTATTCCCTCCAAACATAGTCGCGCTTCAATCGCTGCTCCCATAACCACCCTTGCTGATGTCGGTGACAATTAGTTCTGGGGCTCTATTCTGAGCCGCTATTCTGGACATTCCGCCATTTTCTTCGAGGCGTGACGTAGGCGCGACGCTTACAAAATGGCGCCGATAGCCCCGTTTCGCTTTCGTAACGTGACGCAAATTTGACGTTTCGCCTAAGAAACTGTAATGTAGGCATTGAACATAGCGTGGTTGATAAAGCAAAACAGTTTTCCTCCCCAGTGAAAATAAAGCAGCTAGCTCAAAGCGTACGATTATTCGATCAAAATCGTTTCTCGCTTCCGTCGTCTGCATGCGTGCAGGCTGTCGTCTGCTTCATTAGCTAGGATGCGTGTCCTCGGGAAACGGAATGAGTCATCGTATATTGGCGCGCACGCGCTTGCTTTCTACCTTGAGACAATATACGCGACCTGCCAGTGATGAACTGCGCCCGCTCTAGGCCGCGTTATCGCTATCTCGTGATCCGCAAGTGACTCAGCCCGACTCGTCTGGCTGAGAAGCGGCCGAATATCATCGATAGCGTTGCGCGCGCCACAGTTATACGCTTGAGCGACGCAAACGCCGGCACTGCCATCTCTTGTGCACTTCGCCGCTTACTCGCACCGCGAGAGGAAACTTCAAGGCGCCGTCTTGCGTACATTTCTTTTTGTAAATTAAAAAGTCACCGTTGTCATAGCCTCTGATGACGCGAAAAGTCATTAATATTGATTACAATACAAACACAATAGTGAAAAGTGCGAAATGTCGCAGAAAGTTTGCTAGTTTCAACCAATATTATTTCAAATAAACGTGTTTTTAATAGAAATGATGGTTCAAAACACAAATGCCAACACCACCCGAGAGCGATGCAAATGCTATGAGCACGCGTTGTGAACAAAAGATTTTCATGGCCCCAAATGACAGGGAAAATGCGGCGATACGCATGCCTCTCGACTGACACTGCATATGGCCGCTCATTACCATAATTCGCGCGGCTCGTCGCACTACCAAATTATGGCGGAAAATCTGTGCAATGGCGGCCCAGTGCAACGTCACGCAACGTCAAATTGACGTTTACGAAACGGCCCTTCCTGTGACGCTCTTCACGGGATATTCTTTCAGCCAATCAACAACTGACATGCCGGCTATCTTGAAACGCCACCACATATTCGCGAAATTGCAGATGCATTCCACGGGCTTCTGCACGCTACCGTACACTTTCTTTTTAAAGCGCTAAAGTCGCAATATAGATGCTAAGGACCACGCAAAAGTATTAGTCGATAAAATTTGCAGCTCCACGTCACGTTTCGTCATTCTGACGAAAACGCAAAATAGCATTTTGCAAAACTTCCGTTTCCCGGCACAAATTTCAAAACACGTGACCTCTGGACAGCCAATGAGACAGCCAAGATGGCGGATAATGGCGGCCGTGCAGCCGCCATGCGTGTCCAGAATAGAGCCCCAGGGGCTCTATTCTATTCTATTCTTTTTTTTTTTTTTTGGTGGGTGACCTCAAAGAGCCATGTATGACCTCAGCTGTTGCGACTATTGGCGCTTCGTTCGGCATTTGAGCATTACAAGCTTATGGTCCCTAAACAAGAGTTTCTGCGGAGACAGTCAACGCGCATCTAGAAACAATCGCGTGTCATAGCGCGCACTGTAGTAGTATGTACATAGGGTTGTTCGTTTTCGGGTTCTTCTTTTTTTTTATTCGGGGGGTAAAAATCGGGTGCTGTTTTTCAAGCTGATAATCGCGGAGAAATCGTTTTTTTTTTTTGTTTGTGGAACCGTTCCCAAATTCTGTTTTTTTTTTCCAGGTTAGATTTACAAATGTACTAAGTAATAGATTACATACGCTTTTCTTTTTTTTTTTTTTTATCTGAGGGCATCACGAGCATCGATCCTTAACGCTCACGCGTTAAATCTAGGGATCTGTTTCAGGCTGGTAATCGGGAAAATACTCCGAAGTTCGGCGTTAGTTTGGAAATTAATAAGTCATAATGACAGCAAACACAATTGATAACTTCTAGGAAATGAAACATTTTATTCACGAAAAGCTGGTCATTTATTTTTTACGCATGATTTTTACACTGTAGTAGTATATACATAGGGTTGTTCGTTTTCGGGTTCTTTTTTTTTTTTTTTAATTCGGGGGGTAAAAATCGGGTGCTGTTTTTCAAGCTGATATTCGGGGAGAAATCGGTTTTTTTTTTTTTTTTGTGGAACCGTTCCCAAATTCTGTTTTTTTTTTCAGGTTAGATTTACAAATGTACTAAGTAATACATAACATTCGCTTTTCTTTTTTTTTTTTATCGGAGGGCATCACGAGCATCGATCCTTAACGCTCACGCGTTAAATCTCGGGATCTGTTTCAGGCTGGTAATCGGGAAAATAGTCCGAAGTTCGGCGTTAGTTTGGAAATTGATAAGTCATAATGACAGCAAACACAATTGATAACTTCTAGGAAATTAAACATTTTATTCACGAAAAGCTGGTCATTTATTTTTTACGCATGATTTTTGATATACATTATCATCTGCATGCGCAACATGTCGGTCTCCATCCGAAACCTGTCCGATCTTTGAATGCATCTCAGCTGAGAGAAAGTTCTCTCGGCCTCACAGCTTCCATCAGCTAGGTACAACAATGTCAGTGCAGCATTTGCCAGCCTGGGGTCGCGAGCGGTAGAGTAATGCCAATACTCAGTGAGTTCGACAGATGTGTTAGTGAGGCTTGCTTCCAGCAAGTACTGGTTAAACTCGCCGTGAAGCGAATGCACGTCGTCGGTCACGGAAACGAAGAGAGGTCGGTAGTTAAACTTAATAGCTAGGTTGTTATGTGGTTTTGGAATTCGAGGAGAAATCGGGTGTAACCCGATTCCCCTGAAACATGTTCGGGGTGTACAAAGCGGGTAAAATCGGGTTTTACCCGAAAACGAACAACGTTTTCACGTGACGTCACGTCTGCCGTTCCGTCCCTTCGGTCGCCATTACTGCATGGTTACCATGCTTGGATCTCTCGTTCGTTCACTGCTGACTACAACGCGTCTGTGACTGGCTTGTACCAATGCTTATAGAACCTGCTTCTATAAACGTTGGCTTACACGACAGTTTAGGCCTGGTGATGCCGAAATACAAGAGTTCCGAGTTTTGCCCTTCGTATTTCGATGGGTTTTTGGGTCCAACGTGGGCAGGTTGCGAGCTAGCAACCTGCGACGGCGTGGACATGTACTTACAAGAGCTACGAGTCGGCGCAGATAGGCCTCTGCAGATGCGGAGTTGCTGCCAGCCGCGCAACGCAAGTGGATGTGTTTAATTATCTGGTCTTGTCAGGCGACTTACGTAACCCTGCTGCAAATGAAGGCTTAAAATTCACCTGGTTGCTCTGAACTACGTACTTCACAAGCGGCTGGGTGAAGAACATTGTAGCAAGGCGGTCACAGTCGGAGCGTGTCACTGTATAAGTCAACAGCGAATGAATTCTTGCACACCAGGAAGTGAGAACAACGGCTAGATTATCTAGGTTTTTTTTTTTTTTTTTTTTTTTTTTCTACGGCTCTGTTCAGGCGCAGCCGATTTGCCATGCGAGTGGCCGGAGTAGCTGCTGAGTTGATCAGTTTGTGCCCTAATGAGGTCATGCAGTGAGCCATAAATCTAAACGTGGTAAAACGTTTCTCACCATATTTTTTGGCGCATGATTGATATAGCTGTCTATCCAAAAGTAAACACAAATCTGATCCAAAAGACATTAAGTTTATAGTTCGCACAAATAATTGCACGTTTAGGTGTCAGTGTGTCATAACCGTTGTATACCCTCGCGGTAAAGCCACCAAACCAGCACCACTTCGGAAAATGTGATTCCAAGCACCATTTAATTTTCCTTTTCAGGTACACAGCAGAGTTAGGAAAAAAGGCAGTAAGATCTAGTCGGAAAGAGCGAGCATATTACTCGAGAACTCCGGCAGTGAAATCGACGGCGCGGCTTGCCGATATATGGCTAATAATGCATGCTTTTCCACGCTGTGCTGATGTACTTTTTCCTCACCTGTGATGATGTGGCGACCGCGGACACAAAGTTCTTGAAGTCATTCCTATAAATACGGGCAAGCTAGAGGCGCTTTTCGGAGAGGATTGTCTTCCTTTCACATTCTCTACTTATTCAGCTAAACTGTGCACACCTACGTCTGTTTCCATATACAGCTGGGCCTCTTAACAGTGTTGCTTTTTGCGCGGCAACTAAATGTTACTCATATAGGCATTATTGCGCACGTAACAAGAAATACGGAGCAACGCGTACACAGTAGTCCGTAGGGCTTCGCTTCGCTGCCGGATCGAACGGTATACCCAGCAATGGCGGTGGACTCTTATTATGTTGTGTGCTATTGGGCCTATTTTCGTAATATTTTTATACTTGTGTGTTTAAGAACGATAGGCAGTGTGTTGTCGGCACATCGTTCGGAGTAGTTTATTGGCTGTTTTCTTTGTTGCTTTTTAACACGAAAGTGTTTTATTCCGGGGTCCACCAAGACTTCAGTGACGTATTTCCGTCACGGAAATACGTCATAGAACATAATACAAAGAAAGAAACCAGAAGAAAAAGTTCCACAAACATGCAAAATTTGGAAATCGAACCCACGACCTCTCGGTCCGCGACGATAGATCGCCGAGCGTTTAACCCATTGCGCCACAAACGCAATTGCAGAGAGCTACACAGACGCGCCTTATATATCTAACACTCCTCCGTGTACCCGCGCTCTTGCTCGGGGCGGTGCCGCCGCCTACGAGCAGAAAAGAGAAGTACTGCATTATGACACTAACGCGCACCGACAGTGAACGCTTCGGTAGTCTCAGCACTACGATTATAGTGCCTAGAATATACTTACTAGTGTGCCGACCGCCGGGCGTTTCTAATGGGAGACGCTGGCACCGCCGGTGATGCCTTCCGCCGGAGGCCACCAGACGGCGACACTGTTTGGGACCGTGCTAACCGAGCGGCGCATCGCGCGTCGCTTGCGCTTCGGATGCACTTTGGATGCGCGTTCGTAAGCGCAGTCGGTTGCGGCGCGTTGTAGCTTTCGAGCAAGTAGCATGTGGTGCCTCCGCATGTCATTGAAGACACGTTTCACTTTCGTGTTCTATACCGATTCCTATATAAGAGGGATCAACCACATTTTTTGTGAATGCGCAGGTTACACTTCTCCGGTGCCGCAGAGTATAGGGGCAAATTCGTGTATTTCTTTACCTTTGGGCGTTATCATAATGCTCTTTCTCTCTCTCTCTTTCTCTTATATATATATATATATATATATATATATACACACATCTAAGAAGCCAACAAACAATGACGCCAAAGGCAGTATATAGACAGTGGATGATGAGAAACAACTGGCCACAGATGGGATACGAACCCACGTTTTCGCATTACGCGCGAGAAGTTCTTCGTGATTTCAACAAAAGCAAGAGAAAACAATGTCGACCCAGTCGGGTAAAGCTGATCGACTGGCTAAAAAAAGAAAGAAAATCCTTTTTAGGCGACCTTCTTGTTCCCTTTAAGTGTCTTTAATGGCGCTAGCCCCTCGACCTTAGCTTAACGCACGTCCTACCACACCCAGAGGAGCAACTGACTTGTCCTGATGCGCCGGTGGAGCGCCCCTTAGGACACGAACAATGAATGGTTCATACCCACTTAAGCAATGGCTCATACCCCCGTAAACGCGGCTTCCCCATTACGACGACAGAAGAGGAGTGAAATTCTATGCTGGAATGATGAGCGGCCACAGAGCCAGCTGTGGAAGAAGAAGACGACGACGACGAACGCGGGAGCAGTGGCACGAGCACCGTTACTAGATTACTTTGCAATCTAGTAACGTTGGGCACGAGCGCGTTCACGCGGTTCCGCGCAGGGGCGCCAACGAGCCAGCTGTGGAAGAAGACGACGACGCTCGAGCCATTGCTGATGATGATAGTTAATCATCATAATGATGAGAAAGACCTGACGGTTAATTGGCCCTTTCCTTAGCTAAACTTATGCTCCTATATCATATCGATCCTATACAACTCTTAATTGAACCATTACCTCCTTTTAGACGGGCATTTATTATTCTCAGGGTTTCGGAGACACCTCAACTTCCGGTTCCCTGAGGCCGACTTCCGGTGTGCTCCTTGAGAAACATAATCTCACTAGGAGCTAGCACCATTATATATATATATAAAGGAAGAGCTTGAGACAGTATATTCAAGTCATACAAATTGGAGGATCATACAACAACAAAAAACAAAAAACACTTCTTTCTGTAACAATAAAGTATAACAACGATTGCGGAAAAGGCTTGCCGGACACCCGTTTATAGCCAGAATATGTAAGATCTTAATTATAGCGCAGTGACGCTAGTCCCGATACACATCTATAGAGAGCGCGTGGTCTACTATTTGTGAATACCGGTTCGCATGGTGCAACGTAAAAAAAAAAGAAGAAAAAAAACAACAACATTGCAAATGCACCACGTCTCATAATAGCCTGGCAATAGCTGGCGGCGGAAAGAGCGCAGCCAAAGTCGAGAAGGACACGCGCGGGGAGACCTTGCACCGATGCTTACCGTTAATCATCCGCAACGATCTTTCTAACAAACGTCCGTCGTTACGAAAGAAAGCCTTGATGGTTATCCGCCATCTCGTATTGCTCTCGCCGGTATGCTTCGTCCCCCCCTCCCACAACCAGCGTGGCGTACAACTTCCTGTAGATAAAACGAAAAGATTGACGCGAGCGGAAAGGAGCTTTCTTTTCGCTCCCTTTTGACGTCATAACATCGCCTTCGAGGTGGAATCGAGCGGAAAGATATAAACTGTAGGGTAGTTTTCACTGCAATAGAGTTTCCAAAATTTTCGTAGGAAACTATGTGGGGAAAAGCACTGTTTAGCCGGGTGATAGAGCATCACAAAAATAAGAAGTTTCTTCCTTTCAATGGAAAAAAAAAAAGAAGAAGAAAGACTTGCACTGAGAACGAAACAATGTCCCATCCTTTGAAAAAGATCTGGCAGCTGCGTACTGATTGATTGATTCATTGATTGAATGATTGAATGAATGAATGAATCACGCGTGGCAAAACTGAACAGTATACGCGCTGGACAATATACGAGACGCCGCGGTGCAGCGCGCCGGATTATTTCGGACACCAGCAGCTCTTTGCCATTTGCCAGGACACCTGCACATTGAATCCGTGACCTTGCGATCGGCGGGGGACTGTAGCCGCGACCGAAATGCCGAAATGTTTGCGAACCTTCGCAAAGCGCTCAATTCGTAAAGGCTTCAACGATAGCTCCGCCGCTAGGAGTGCAAAGTAATTATAGAGCCAACTTTACCTACTATATAGTATATGCTCAAGCAATAGCCCGATATATAGCCAAATAACTAAAAAAATATGCAAATTAAAAACAAGAAGAAAAAAAAACAGGGACTGTTACCGCTTTTGGCTTCTGAACAAATACAGTTCTTAGAGAGAACAATACGTCACCGCTTTGTTCACTGTGTAGTTAAACTATGTATATGGATACTTTGAAATTATTCGGTTATTTAGCTTATTTATTGGCGTTGCGCTACTAAGCCCGAGGGCGTGGCCGGGATCGAATCCCGGCCGCGGCGGCCGCATTTCGATAGGGGCGAAATGCAACAACGCCCCTGTACCGTGCATAATCCGGTGTACGTTAAAGAACCCGCGGAGGGCAAAATTAATCCGGAGTCGATCCGTCACTATGACGTGCCTCATAGTAAAATCATCGATTGGGCGCGTAAAAACACCAGAATTCAAATTAGTTTATTTATTAATTTACTTCATCGCAGCTGCCAAATATGACAGGAAACTGAAAATAAGCACAAAATTAATATCCCGAAACTGGTGCAGTCTTGAGAATTCCTTCCAATTAGTGGATGCGCATCGCCTTACGAACTCAGTTCGTAGATGGAAATATCTGTCGTAAATTAATTGATTGAAAAGTTACTTAGCGTAATTGCGTGACTTATTCTGTCGGGAACCGAGGGATCGCAGAGGAGCGCCCGACCAAGAGGACCAGCTCAGCAGGCTTTCAGAACGGACTAGCGCGTGCCGTGCTTGCGCCTGCCTGCACGCGCCGCCCAACTTTATTCTCGTCGTCATTCGCAGCCGGCCCCAAGTAAATTTTCGACAAACCGACGCCGCCATAAGACCGCACCGGTCTTGTGAAACGGCAGTAATGTATCCGGTAAGGTATGTTCATGCATTAACATGTCCGTTGCTCTATCGGATACTGGAGTTAAAATTATCATTTGACCTCCCAATCAATTCAAGTTTACTCAATACATTAGAAATGATACATATTTCTGCATATACAGAAGGAGGTCCGAATGTTTTAATCACCTTTGGCGGGACCTCCTGGGTCACCTTTGGCGGGACCTTTGGCGGGACCTCCTATTTGCCAAAACATTAGAGCTAACAAAAACTTTTTTTTTTTCTTCGAAAATGTGCTATCTCTATTTACCCATCGGTGTTCGCTCGCGAGGAATCGAAAGCTCACGTGCAGTCGTGAAAAATCAAGTCAGATTTAGATTATACATTTTTATTTTTTTTTTATTTATTGCAATACCCTCAGGGCCTAGGTGGCATTACAGAGGGGGTGGGTACATTCTTATTAGACAAGCGCAATAATGAGAACAACAACAAAGCTGAGTATGAAAAAACCAAAACAAAACAAGAAAAAGAACAATGATTAAAACAGCAGTTTAACAGGTCAATACCAAAGGCCTTGAACGGCAATTGCGTTAGCAACGTTATTATACATGTAAAATACAAAACTTATTGAAAGAACAAGTAGCTGCGCAGGTTATTCTGTGAAGTGGTCAACAACTGCGGCCTTGAATGACTGTACATCTTCAATGCTGGCGATGACACTGGGAAGGTGGTTCCAGTCAGAGCTAGTCTTTGGTATAAATTAATCATGAAACAGGTTAGTATGGCAAAAAGGAATGGCGACTTTATGCTGGTGATCAATACGTGCTGACAAATACGAGCCAACTTTTAATCGCTTCTATAAAACCGGATCTATTGTTATTCAAATTTAAGTTCTCTAGGCTGATTTGTGCGATGAGCTGAACTTCGGGAAGTCAGTTAGCGGCATGGTTATCGGTGCAAGCATTCTTGCACGTTTAGCTCAGTTTTACCTCGTGTTTCCGTTGAGACAGAAACATGAAAATGTTCGTTTAAGGGAGAGAGATAAAGTCCTCTATTTTTTGCATTTACTTTTGTGTTATCATACGCTGTTCCTATGTCGCTCATTAAACCTCTTCATCTTCGTCGTTAAATGGACGAAGTTTGCAAGGTGCCCCACCCCTCGTGGTTGTGTGCCCTATGTTAAAGACAACAACAAAAACAACAAGGCTTACTGCAGCCCTGGCCCAGCGGCGGCCGGTCCCCATGCAGAAGGGGCGAAAGATTTCCCAGGCCTTCAATGCGGCTGGCAGGTGAGCGCTAACATTTTACCACTGTAACCGTATTCGCACTGGTTGCCCAATATTCGAGATGAAAGACTCGAATTAGAATGATGCCTAAAGATTGGTCGTATTTCAACGTAGCAACATTGTTAACCCCCTATTATACTCTTTTATTCGCAAACGCATCAATTATTGTATCTCAACATGGTGCAACGCCCATCCTATACGACACAATTAACACCGCTATGCAGCATTCGCTTAATCAGGTCGTCCGTATATTGTCCTTCAGCCCATACTGTTTCAGTGCCTCCGCTATGCTTTACTGCCCCGAGACGCCTTTGCTATAAACTAGCCATACCGTTGTTCAAGATGATCAACGATTCTCTCTCGCCGAACATACTCTCCAGGGCTACTCTTGTTAATTTATATCGGACAACATTCACACGTTCGCAACAATATTTTATTACCGTTAGTTCGTGCGCATTATGGAAAACCTACCGGCTACTTTGCAGCGCTATGCTTTTGGAACAGCCTCCCTCCAGACTAATTATTAAGTAATTATTAATTCTTAAGACTCATTATTAATTAAATTAAGATTAGGGCCCTCGAGATAGCGTTGTTTGCCTCTTCCTTCGACTTTCCCACTGCTGATGCTGTCTGGCACACCGCGCCAGTGAGTGAAGGCGACGCGAGAAACTCGTTTCGACCTTTGCACCGCATCGAATGTGCACAATGCGCTCTGCAGCTCTCCGGGCGTCGCTACATTAGCCTCTTGACAGCTGTAATTATCCGTGACCCCCCGTAAAGCAGTTAAATGTTCAGATACATATTTGTGTAGACAAAACTATTTGATACATCACTGCGTGTTCAACCGGGAGCCCGCATCGGGACGCCGCGCTCACCTGGCGCCAGAAGCATTCGTCGCCGCCGTGAACCGCGCGGCTAGCTGACTTTTTCGGAAGCTTGGAGTGCTTGTAGCTAACACATCCTCAAAAGGGGTGGCCAGATGCAGCTGAACTCAAGGCGCTGCCGAACAATAATAATAGAGAAATGCGGGTCATTTTTTGAAGATTTTCGAATCCCTTGCGGGACGCGGGACAATAGCCCTCAATGCGGGACAGTCCCGCGAGTCGCGGGCCGGCTGGTCACCATACGTACAGCCCCGTATAATTCGATTAAAGTTTAATACTTCTGCCACGATGCGATGTGCCACGTGAGGCAATGACAGTGCTCAACCCTCTCAGAGGTTATGAAGTATGGCGCAAAAACAACGCCTCAAGCAAACACCTACCCCTGTGTGTTCTGTGTACTGCGGAGACAAACAGCAGTGGTGCACGCAGAGTAACGTTTAACATCAACTCACCCCCCTCGTGTTGGCCTAAACGTTGAAGAAACAAAACATTCGCCGTCAACGTCACCG
Organism: Dermacentor silvarum; assembly: GCF_013339745.2. Taxonomy (NCBI): domain Eukaryota; kingdom Metazoa; phylum Arthropoda; class Arachnida; order Ixodida; family Ixodidae; genus Dermacentor; species Dermacentor silvarum. The sequence continues at coordinate 423,614,263 of NC_051154.1, forward strand.
ATAAGTGTCGCCAATGAAAGCGAACAGCACAGAAAGGTTCGCTTACATCGATTCCCACAGTGCGTGGGATCCGCATATTTTTTTTTCTCGTCTTTTGTTTTCTTTTTCTTGCAAGTTGTGTACTTTCCCTCTTTACAGCTTATAAATAATTCCGTTACGCTTTGTCGTGTACAATTACACTGCTGCTGCTGTAGCGCTACATATGTCCTGTATTAATACGCGTTAACCTATACGATAGACAAATTACTACTTCTCTTGAGCTACATATTTTATGTATTATATACATTTTCTGATAGGAACCCCGTTTCAGCTGTATACCTTGGGACATCCTTGTATGTATGTTTCTTCATAAATCGAACTGAAAATGATGTGGCAGGGCTGTTGTTGGGGATTCTGAGCTCTGAGTCACTGGCAATTCTCAGTCTTGTTAAGTAGCTTTCTGACGCTGACAATAATGTAGTAACTGTGCAAGCAACCGCTCAGCAGGTTCGTTTTTATTGCTTCGTCTACGTCGCGTTTGTTCAAAATAAGCGCTACGCGCCGGTCGCGCCATCTCTCCGATGCGACCAAAAGCGGTCTCGGGGGGTGCTCCCGATGGTGGCGCCAGCCCTGGAGCAACGCGGAAAGGCTCCAGATGTCGCAGTAGGTATCGGGAGGGGCGCTACCATCGGCAACTGCGCCACGTGATGTGGGGTGGCCGTGTTTCTCCCCTGCGATGAAGGAGGAAAAACGCATCCAATGTGTCCCAGGAAACTGTGACGACCGGGTTACATTTAGTGGCGAGCCTGCTCCCTCGCACATCACAGTCGGGCAGTTCGTAGTATGCTCAAGCAGGCCGGGCTCTTGGGAACATTTAGCGTGCTCTCGCTCGGCTCACTGTGCTCCGTCTGGATGGCTGGATTCATCACTTTCTTCCTCTACGTTATCACAGGGGGATGGAGATTCCTCCGGATAGTCTTCTACACGGCACGCCGGGACTTGACGTGAGTGCACCTGCCACATTTTCTACTTTTCCCGAAGTTTAGTCTCTTCGCTCATGCTGGGAATTCACGCCGACCGGTGGCTTACGCTACGGTGGACGGCCGGCGTAGCCGTCCACCGAGCTGAGACCACTGTTCGTTTGATTCCGATCAGCATTTCGGTTATTTGTTTTACAAACGTCACCTGCTGCGATGCTTCCTACAGGGAAATCCCGAACCGCAGTCCCCAACCCAGCCTTCCGCAGATCACACTGCGGCGGTGTTTGTGCGTCTGAATGAATTTTGCAGCTGCCGACCGCTGTTCTTTATTGCACCTGTCAAAGCTGTTCATCGTATGTTTTTCTGCTAACCCATCGAACTGTCAACGACTGCTATGATATGCCCTGTGCTGCGACAGTTTTGTCTACGCGCCTGAAGCACTGCTCGTAAAAAATGTACCGGCGAGCATAACCTTTATTTACAAATCTTATCTGCCGTAATTTAATATCGAGCACCAATGTGTGCAAGTTGCTTATGTGCGAAGGTGATTGATACCTTAGCTCGCATTCAGGTCGTTGATACGGAATCATTAGCGTCATGAAGTTCACCGCATTTATCCGCTGTCGTTTGCATCTTCTAGATTCTGTTATTAATTTACACTGTCAGCGTGTGTCGCCGCGCGCCGCTCTATTTTTATGCCCCTCGGTGTAGCGGCTCGCGTCCGAAACAATGTCAAGGATTTCGTTTTGCCGAGAAGTTTGTTTGCGAGCGGTGGGTTTAATGCGATACGCAAAAAACGCAAACTGTCAGCCGCGAGCATGAGTGTCTGGCCCGAAGGTGACCCGTGTGTGGTTGCACTCGTCGTGAAAAAAGCGATGGCGCGGTTTGCAGCCTGAAGGCTGCACGTTCCCGCAAGTGACTCGCGACCGCACTGCGTGTCGTGTTTACTATCGAAAGGCAGTAAAACACACTTGGCTGACCTACATCCTCGGCTCACTGTACTTGTGACTCGGTTGATTCTCAAACTGCCACCGTATAATTTCTCTCGCGAGAACTCAGCCGAGGATTCCACAAACGCGAGTGATCTCGTCGTTGCCTGCTCTCTCCCCCAATCTGACAACGATAGCCGGCTATCTCTGGGTGCCTACAAATATCAGTTTGAAACAAACAAACAAAGCCCGCCATTCACAGAGCCCGCTTGTGATGAGAGGGCCTGAAGAAAGTCAGCGTCTGGAGGATTGCACTGATGCAGGTAACTAAGCGTCCGCGTAGCTCTGTGTGTAGTGTCGTCCGCATCGTATTTTGTGAGGGAGCAGGTCGTTTACGGTTGCTCCTGCTTCTAAGGCGCCGTTCTTACTCGTAAATTGCGACGGTAACGCCGACACTTTGGATGAGCAATCTCTTTTGAGTGAACTGTTCCGATCACCAGACGGTTATTTTTCTAAGCTATTCCTGCAGGGGGGTGCCGGTTGATTGGTCGGCTTCTTAACGTCCCAATGCTGCACCTGGGTTATGAGGTACGGCGCAGTGAAAGGCTAAATGTTAATTTTAGCAACGTGCCAAAACCATGATCTATATGATCGCGAGGCACGCCGCAGTGCGGGACTACGAATTAATTTCGACCACCCGTTTCCTTCAATTTCTCCACCATCGTAGTGCGGCAGCCGTGGCCGGGAGTTGAACCGTCGTGCTTATCAGCGCTACGCCATGGCCACTGAGCCACCATGACGGGTACCTTTCGATTTGAAAACGTCTAGGAAAAATATCCCGTGTGCGGATAGGCCAATTTTGTAGCATCATCTCGATTACTAGACGAGGAGGACGCAACTCTTATGACAAATCGCATTGTGATGTAAACTAATTAACAATTATCACTAATTATCATTGTGATTATTATATTTAGGTTCACGTCCTAATGGGCACGATTGAAGCAAATCCCGGTCTTAACACCGGTTTCGAGAAATACGTCCTGAAAATTTCGATGGGGGCGGAATGCAAGGATGTCGTGTACTTGGATTTATACCCCTGTCAAATCTGATGTCATTTCCGTCGAATGGCATTAAGTGAACCTAATGTAATTTTTCCTGCGCGCTCTCACACGGCGAAAACAGTAGTTTTGAACATGATGACCATGACCTTGGGTTAAAAAAAAAAAAAAAAAAAAAAGCTAACAAAACGTGCATTTGTCATATCTTTCTCACAGCTGCACTAGTCAAGTCACGCTTAGTCAAGCCAAACGAAAAACATTGCCGACGACATAGGTCTCCTATAAATGGCCTTGCCATAATTTCATCAAAACTTAGGTTAGTGCTTCGGTCCACTGCGCGCAACTTTTTTGGCTCTGCGCACGCCACCCTCAACGCACGTGTGCAGGGACGGACCGAAAAGCAAGCATGGCTCACACCGGCGTCCAGCCGCTCGAATAGCTGTTTCTCAAACAAGTTGTGATGAGTTGTACGTTACTAAACTGGCACTTACGTAGTAAAACCAACTACAAAAAAAAAAAAAAAAAAAAAAAAAAAACTTAATCTCGTTTCGTAAGCGTACTCTGCAGCCACTACTACACCCGCCGTATCTTCGCGTTCCTGCGGTCGCTGAGAATGGCGGTGTGATGAGGCTATCTGTCGCGCGATCGTCGCAATCTGTCGCCCCTATTTTCTGTTCGCCCTTCGTCGGTCGCGGAGAACAATGCGAATCGCAGACCGGCACTCCATCGAGATTCCGTTGCAGCGCAGGTTTCGGGAGGGTATTGGCTATCGGGGCGACGGTGGCGTTCCCGGCTGGGCGCGTGTGAGATCCGTTAGGAACCTGAGCCCGTTTCTCACGCCATTGCGCGTGTGGTCGGGCGTTGCCACACTCTAGCCACACGCTGGTGGCACCGGCTGTCCGCCACTGTCGCGCTGTCGTCAAGCGAGCAGGAGCCGCATCGCTCGTCGGGGATTTCCGTTATGTGAAGTAACTGTGCGGGTTGGGGAGAAACACACCCCCTTCCAAGCATCCCGTAACGGCCGAGCACCAGGCCGCGTGCTCGGCCTTGTACCTACGGACTATTCTAACGGTAGAATACCGGCGGCAGCTCGTGTACTTAAGATTTAGATTCGCCGAAGCGCAGAAGCCCTCGTGTACTTGTATTTAGGTGAGAACGGTAAAAGAACCCCAACTAGTCAAAATAAATCCAGAGCGCCCTCCACTGAGCCGTAACCCACTGAGCAGTTTTCGGGACGTTAAACCCAGCATTTCGAAACACAAGCGCGCGCCTTATAGACGCATGAAAAGGTGGTATCCAAACAGAATAATTTATTTGTTGCACAGTCTCACATTGGCGTTAAGGCTGGCGAAGAGGTCTTCGGACAACGGTCGCCTGTGGCGAGGGGGTTTTGCGATGCATAAGAGGCGCGGTGGCACAAATTTCACGCAAATGGAGAAGCAACGTGCGTACGAGTAATTTTTGTTGGGTGAAAAAAAAAAAAATTGTGGGGTTTTACGTGCCAAAACCACGGTCTGATTATGAGGCACGTCGTAGTGGGGGACTACGGAAATGTGGACCATCTGGGGTTCTTTAACGTGTAACTAAATCTAAGTACACGGGTGTTTTAGCATTTCGCCCACATCGAAATGCGGCCGCCGTGACCGGGATTCGATCCCGCGACCTCGTGCTCAGCAGCCCAACACCATAGCCACTGAGCAACCACGTCGTTTTTTTCTTTTTTTTTTTTCTTTTTTCTGGTGTGGGGAAGAGGGGGGGGGGGGGGTACACGCATATTACAAATCCCGCTGTCATTTCTGGCGGCACTTGTATTTTTTTTTTTTTTCGCCGCTGAAAGGGTTAAGGCCAAAGCCGCGGTTCACCGGCCGCTGAATGACTGCAAACACGCGTTTCGTGGACTTTCCGCGCAATTTTTTTTTTTTTTTTGCATTTCCTTCAAAGCGGCGAGTGTGTGTGTGTGCAAAGTATTCACACGACGTAAGGCCTGCCTGCCTGCCATGGGGCCGCTCTTGCGGCGCGGTATATTTAGCTCTCGGTCGCTATATCCATCCACGCTAGGTGGCCACCATTCTGTTTATTTATCTATCTTTTGACACGCTTCTTTTGCCCCTGGATGAGCGGCAGTCGTGGATGCAGCTACGGAGGAGCGAAGGAAAAATAAAAATATATGTGCATACTTATGCGCGCGCCCCCTTTTCTCTCTTTTTTCTGGGAAGAAGAAAAGGAAAAGAATCGCGAAATGTCCCAAACTATACGGTCGTCTCTTTTCCTTTCTCTCACCCCCGTCGTCCTCATCGCCCATGGGCTGTCAGTCACGCTGCCTTGCGCACGCCGTGGTGCGTAGGTAGTACACCGTCGCGTGTTTTGGTGCGCTTCTCGCTGCAAAACCATCGCGCGCGCGCGCGCGCGCCTGCGTTAACTTCTTCCGGTTGCGCGCGCGGTCTAATGGTGGCCGGTCGAGCGCAGCCCGGGAAACTCGGTCGTGGTGTCCGCGCGCTCGCCGGCGCCGACTCTAATGCACCGCACCACCTCCTGTCGAGCTCTGCGAATGCCTCGCAATAACGCGAGGCCTAGTATACGCGACCCCGCATCCGGGACGTTACTCTAGTTACGGGACAACGACCACATAATCTAAAGGGGACGACCGCGAACGACCAGCGATTAATCAACGTGCACGATTTCGCGCACGCCGCCGTTGGCAGTGGGGAAATGTCGATGGGAACGCGAGACGGCTTGCGTTCCGCTTGGGTCTCGGCAATGCCCAAGCCGACTTTGGGTTCGTGGCTGTGCAAGCCTCTATAATCTATAGGACTCTCCAATAGCACGATGCCACGGGATCGAGAAGTGTGCACTGCCTTGCTTGTCGTCTTGGCTGTCACGCTCGGTATGACCTGCGATAGGTGAACTGCGGCTTGAACTTGTAGTAGTAGAAAAATGTTTGCTTACTGAATAATATATACAGATAAAGGGACGGAAGGGAAATCTCTGCTGACCGCACTGTAACTGTCTACATTGTTGTACACCTGAACGGCGGACTGTAGCCGGATGGTGGAGGTTAGGGGAGTAAAAAGACATGGAGACAAGATAGCGGAGCTGTTGCAAAGATAGGAGGAAACTACTTTCGTAGACGTACAGTGTAGCGACTGGGTAAAAGTATACACTGGCGAACGACGATCAGCGCGTAAAGCCACGGCGCAAGGCTTCCCGACGGTGTTATCGTTCAGTCCTTGCGTATCGCGGCATATATCGCGCTGCTGCCGTCGCTTCGGTCACACTGAGCGCGATAGTACATGCGGCATATCTATCAAGTGGGTGGTACGCGCAACATCTGGGCGCGTGCGTTCTGCGTTACGCACCTTTATTGTAACGTCGGTCTGGCGCGAGATTTCGCGACGAGCAGGTGATAAGCGCTTGTCAGCTTTCGACGGTCGGATGGGGGGTGTATTTACGAACCCTGTCGTATATCGTCTATGCTTCGGTAGGTGGTGCCACAACTGCACATAACTCGGATGAAAATGCAGCGGGGTGTTAATTATGCCGTAACTTTCTCCCGCAAATTTTAGTCGTTGTCGCACATAACCATTGTATGGCTAGCGAGTAACAAAGCGTTGAATTGCAACATGTACGGTTGTCTGCTGTCTCCCCAATTTCTTTTCACTTTCCTTTTTTTTCTTCTTCTCTTTTGCGTTGTCATTCACAACGCCCAGTGCACTGTTACATTCATCTCAGTTACGTTTTTCTTTCTCCCTCTCTCTCTCTCGGAAAGTGTGTCTATGGCCCGCTTTCATTTTCCTTCCTGCGCGCGCTGATGAGAAAACAACGGAGCACCCCGTTTGTCGGCTGTAACGCGGGTGGAGCAAGGCGGCAAAAAAAGAAAAGAAAAAGAAACAGCGAAATGAAAACTTTATTTGGGGCCTCGGTTTGGTCTCGCACCAGTTCGCGTCCCAGGCCTCTCATTTAAGGCGCCCCGCAGTTCATGCGGCGCAACCTCGGACGGCCACTTCACTGGAAGCGGGGGAAAAAAAAGCAAAAAACAAATAAGGAAAACTGAGTCACGTCTTTCATTGATAATCAGGTTATACACGTCTTGGATATACCCGCAGATGATTGAACGACCACAGCCTTCAACTCTTGGCGTAAGCTTCGCTCTTTCGGGGGATGCTAAATTAACTCGTAACCAGTGTCGCTCGTGGCCGCCAGCGCTTCCGTAAACTTACCACTGTGCACGTCACGCAAATGAGCGACGCGCGCTTTTCGTCCGACAGTATACGCGAGTATGTCGGACCGACCCCGTATTTCGCGTTCTTTCTTGGCGTATGGCAACTTTCCGTGATTAGGCAATGGCTGCAGCGACCCGTCGAACTTGGAAATGTTCGCAAACAAACGTTCGTGTATAGTTTCGGTGCGCATTACAGCAAGCGAGGTGTTCAGAATTAATCCGGATCCCTCCCCCTACTGTACGTCTCTGATAAGCCCGTACGTTGACTTGGCACCGTAAACCCGATCAAGCAACCAACCGTTCAATTGCCGGACAATCATTATCTGCGCCATTTCACCTACAGACGTCAACACACTTCTCCAGAACGCACGAACCACGTTCTCAGGACTGCGCTGGCGATATCTTATGACAGGTGGCACAAAATCGGCTGTATGTGAGGTTGCATGACTACATGTATACAGTTTCCATTGGTTTCTCTCGACCTGGTGGTCGGCTTAAGCTTTGACGGCTGCTTTGGCCCTCGTGAGTGTGTTCTATAGACAAGTGTGTTGACCTCTGTACCACTGTCCAGAACCGCGTTCGCGCGTCGTATGCCGTGGTAGAAAGTTTGTGGCGTGCTGCGATCTTTGAGCGTGTCCGCTCTTCTGTGTGTGTTGGCTGGCTGGCTGGCGCGATGCGACGCTCGTTTGGTCGCGGCACTTGTCGGTCCCTCGCTGCATTATTACATCATAGGCCTTGCTGCGAAGCATCCTTATTAGCGCCGCGCGTGCGCTCGCGGTTTCCTCTTTCAGCCTTTGCCGCGTTACGTCGATCGCGAGCGTGTAGTCGTCGGAGGGATGGAGAGGGTGGGCACGTTTGGTGAAGGCCGGCGGTTGAGTGCGCAATGATCATCATTCTCCGCCAGGTTGCCATCCTTCGCGCGATGCCCCGGAGCGGCACCCGTTGGGATGGAAACTAGAAAAAAAAAAAAAAAAAAAAAAAAAAAAGCTGTCGAACGTAAATGTGCGGACCCGTCGTCGTGTACGTGTTCCACCTTGGCGCTCGCCGCTTGTGACCTTTATACTTTCCTGGTTGTGTTGTTGCCTGTTGCTCTCTGAAAGGCAGCCGCTTAGTTTGTTATGGCCATATCTGGCGATCCTTTGTTTGTTTAGTCTTTCTTTCAGCTTTCTTTTTTTCTCCCTGCCCTCTTTGGCCTGACTTTTTATTGGTCCTTCATGGGCCTCTCGTGGTTGTAGCAAAGGCTGACTTGATGCACGTCTGTTGGCTGAAAAAAAAAAAAAAAAGGCAGGGAAAAAAAATCGGTACTTTACCTCTTTTCCTTCCTATAGTCGAGCCTTCAAAGCGCATTTTAACGGCCCTAAAGAGCGCGGAGGACGAGTGCCTGCGATGTTATCGTTATCTAAAGTTTTTTTTTTTTTTTCTATCTCTGTCTATGCGTGTTTAATTCAGGGCTGCGATGTAAACTTGATGAATGACCCTTGGGGCGCCTCCACTTTACGTTAAATTCAAGTTGTAGTGAACGTGCGGAAAGAAAATACGGGGAAGCCGAGGGCCCGATTTTTTCATTGTTTCTTTTTTATTAGTTACGACTACACGAAGGCACCAGACAATGAAACCAGGGAAAGCATAGGAGAGGTTAACTGTTGTTTTATGTTTAAATGTAGAAGTAATCAGGAAAAGAGATATGAAAGTGGTAGGGAAAAAAAAAAACAGCTTATCGCCGATGGGAGCCAAACCCACATGTTCTGCATTACGCGCATGCGATGCTCTGCTAATTCAGCTGCGGCAACGTCCGTACTAGATCTGGTCCTGGCAGTGTTAGCCCGCGCCAATCACCGGCCGCGGCTGTGGTTCGTCATTTCAACCGCTGGCGTCACGTATATAAAAGTACGTGAACTTCATATACGGGCAGGCAATTAGCCAATAAACCATTTCGTATGCTACCTCGCGGCACGCAAGGCCGCCGAAGTCGGCACCCGCGCTAAGCGGGATTGCTTACAGGTGCATGAGGTTCGTGCTTCGCTCGTCTTCACTTGTTTTAACGGTTGCTTTACTAATGCGCAGGGGCAAGAGAAAAAGGGGGGCGCACGCCCGGTTCTCTGCAAGCGTCGCCCAATGTGTCGTAAACGGAGGAGGCGGGTGCCTCTTATTATAGTTGCTTCTAAATTTGCGTCTGGCGTGGATGACCGCAGGAAAAGGCGGAACGCGTACGTGTCGAGAACGTTTACTCAAATGAACCGCCGCATGGTCGGAATCCGATAAAAAGAAAGGTTGCGGAAATCTGGAGACCTGTACCAAGCATTTTGTTTTAATGCTTATATATTCGGTGATTTGACGTTGACGTCGTTTTACGCACCTTACGGGACAAATGGAGAGGGGCGCGTGGTCTTCGCTGCGTGTGCGCCTTATATTGGCTTTTGATGTAATAACTGTATATTCCGTACCGAACTTTTTTTTTTTTTATCATACGCGTGTGCTTCATATCCGCCCGTACTGAATCGGAAACTTCGGTATTCTGTGCGATAGAAGCAAGCTCGCACCGTTGAATTGAATGCTTGGGCTTTACGCGCCAAAACCGCGATTTGATTATGAGTCACGCCGTAGTGGGGGGGGGGGGGGGGGGGGGGGGGGGGATTAATTTTGACCACCACCTGGGGTGCTTTAATGTGCCCCCAATGCGCGGGAGTAAATGCAGCAACTTTGCTTGAACCATTGAAAGGCTATGAGCATAATTTCCAGGCGCGCGATGTGCTGTGTATAGGCATGAATAAAACATGCCAGCGCCGTTGGACTATGGGTGCGACGCGCTCGAGGATGGTTGCAAGGGGTTGTCGTACCTGCCTCCATTGTGATTCGAGGTTTCGTCCAGGGATGGAGGACATGCGGTCATTTTCTTGCACACGTCGGCCCCGAGCCGTCGTCCACAGATGCACGGGCGACCAACTTCCGGGAAGAAGAAAGGAGAATTTCGAGGTGCTTAAACGCGTTCGCTGTGTGGGTCAGGGCCGAAGGTGCCGGCGCCGTCTGTACTATATACGCATGGCATTCACGGCTCTCTAAGGCATTTTTTTTTTTTCTCTCCAGGCTCGGTTCTGACATTGTATGCGAAAAACTTGCGGTTCGTTCCTGCACCTTTTCTTCCTCAGACGCGGCTATACAATAACGCCTTGCGATAAAGCCTCCAAAGAGGATAGGATAAGATAAAAAAAGAAGGGGGGGGGGGGGGGGGAAGGAGGAAACGGACTTTCGACAATGAAGGCCCTCGGGTGATTCCCGCCGCTGTCACGAGCGGGCGATGGCGCGGTCCTCGGAATAAAGAGAGAAAATAAATTAGTCGCGTTTTTTTCTTTCTTTCTTTTCTTTCCTACTCCTGAGAGAAAGTACAGTAGAGTTCAGGAAAGCCAGCTTTGTAGTATTCGCTTACCTTCGTCCGAATCGTAGCGCAAAAAGAAAAAAAACCCTGTTTTACCGTTTTCTATGGGAAGGATAACCTTGCCTCGAAAATTAAGAGCGTCGCTTTAACCACAATCAGGGCCGTGGTTGCTTATTCTGAATGCGGAGAGGAAAGTTAGCGGAACGCTTAACTGTTTGAGCTCGCAGTAAGGCTTTGTGTTTTTTTACGTATGCACGTTGCCCTTGCACGGTGCCTCCGTCGGTTAAAGACACGCACCGCTGATTGTTCAGCGGTGAAATGTACCGATATAGGATTTTCGAGTTTACGTGGCTGCAGCTTGGCCTTTCGCACGGCCGAGTTTTTTTTTTTTTTTCTTTTTTTTTCCCGTTTGGCCGTGTTGGGGCAATGCCAGTCGCCTCCATATCTCGTGTGGAACACCGCAACAAGTAGTAGTAGTAGTAATCTGAAGTAGTAGTGATAAAGTTCTTGCTGACCGCACCGTTACTGTACATCGTATCCGCTGGCGGCCGAACGGCGGTCAACAGGGTGGGGTGGAAAATGTAACCGAGATTGTTATTTGTTCGAATATCAGCGCTGTATTCCTCCACCGCCAAACATTGTCAGCGTAGTTGCTTTCTGCAAGTCTCTCACGTGAGGGGAGGAAAATTAGGCGTAAACTTGCCGTCAGAACTTTGGCATACCTGGCAACTCTCCCGGATTTTCCGTAATGTTAACGAATTTGGGCTCGTTTACGATTTTACGAACGTTGCGTCAAGTTTGACGATAAAAATGACCTTCCGTTGGAAGTCTTCTCGGGGTGAAAGGATGCTAGAGGGATACTCGCTTCTATAGCAAGTTCATGCAGGCGATTTTTTTCTTTCAAGTTCACAGGTTGGCAAGTACAAAACAACAGCGCAAGGCATCTTGGCACCGGAGCATTTGCGCAGTTGCTCACTTGAACCCACGGTCGAACCGAGCGCTTAATAACGGGACACGCAGCAGACGAGACACGAAAAGCTACGCCGGCACTGTGTGCACGCTGTATACGTTGTGAACGCCGTTGGGATAAGGCCGTGAAGCAGCGAGGACTCTAGTGCGACAAGCTGTATCCGTGCTCGGGCCCAGCGCACTTGTCGCTGCTCCTTCCCAAGTAGTTTGTGTTTGAACAGCTGCGTGCTCGACGTCCAGGACGCGTCTTCGATTGTACGCTCGGCCCGGTTCATCAGGAGACGTCTTCGGCCGCGGTTCAAGGAAGTTTGCGAGGCCCCTGAGGCTCAAGCAGCTCCGAGCTTTTTTGTTCGTCTGGCGCGACGAGCCGAAGGCGCACGTACGCGGCCGTCTCTCGGACATTGTTTGTTTTCGCCGGCGCCAATGAATAACCTCTGGCGCGGCCGGTGTGGTTGCCGGAGAGACAGGCCGACCTTGCGGAGGGTGACGCGTGTGCTTGGGGATCTGCAGTCAAGGACGAAGTTGCCGTGCACCTCTGAGAGCCGCGCCACCAGCTCCCGTGCGCGTGGCCTCGTTCGGGGGGGGCCCCCCCGTGAGGTCCGAATCCGGAATGCGGCTTATTTACGGCGGCGGCGGCGGTCTCTCGCAGCGAGGGCCGTACGGTGTGTTTGGTAGGGGGACGTCGTTCCGTCGTTTCCGCTGGCAGTGGAAAGTTCGCGCCCATTGCGTCGCAGTCTCTGCGAAGGCGTTGGCTTCAAATTCGAGAGCTCCAGATTAGGCGACGCAAGCCGCTCGGATCACAGCGAAACTCGAGGAAACTTGGGATTCTTAATTGTGTACGCTGGCCGCTTGCGTCGCCTAATCAACAGCCGAAACCATCCGATCAAGCGGGAAAAGAGCTTGTGCCCCTCTTATCTCTGGGTTGCATTTTTTTTTCATTTAATTATTTTTTAATCGATTCTCGTGCAATTGTTTGCATTGTGGATGTAGGCTTTGACGTTGGCCGCCGAAACACTGCTCGGTATGTGTGCTGCTCGAATCACGTGGTTATTGACTTGCGGCTCGCCCATCGGCTGCAGCTCCGCGGATGACTGCTACGCTGCCGAGATTTGTAGTACGCGGGCGTAGCTCAGCATTAGAACACGCAGGTAGCCCGTCGAGAGCGGCCACGTCAATGTGCTGCAGCTCCCGGGGGAATACCGACAGCGTAGTTTGCCGGATCCTCAAATAAACACTCAGTGTTTATTTCAGGATATTTCACGTCGCGGGCAGACTGCCTGCGATGTAGGGGTGCTTCTACGGGCTCGTACGCGTATACAAGAAAAATAAAACATATAGGAAACTACACAAGTTCGGTGACGTCGTCGCGCGTCTTCGTACGCAGCGCTTAAGAGGGCACTAGTGTGCAAAAGCGGGATGCCGACCGGTCTTTACTTTTTTTTTTTTTCTATTCTAGATGTGAGAACGAGCTCCTCATTTCTTGGGCTGACGCAGGCACTGATTGCGCGCACTGCTATTTCCGACGACGAACGCGCGCTGTGCGCACAAGTCGTCGAGGTGTCGCATTGCGATCAGCGCCCGCGCGTTTGAAAGAAGAAAGTGTCCCCAAAGTTGTCGGCCGCGCCACTGTGTGAGCTGCGATGTGACGGCCGGATTCGCATTACATCTCGCTGCAAGGCGTCTGGTTCTCGCGGACGCTGAACCGCCGCCGTCCTGTTGGCAAGCTGGGCACCGGACACTCTCCAGAGCGCGAGGAATACTGGACGATGCGCGGGCGTAGCGAGCATTTCGGCCGTTGTCTGCCGCGAAGAGCATGTAGCGTCGGCTGTAACGAGCATTTGGTTTGTCCATCTGACACGCGCGTGCACGTATACATGCACGCACGCACACACACAAATCATTCCGTCGCGGACCCGCGGTAGCGAGACACGTACTGACGGCATGCTTCCACGAAAGCGTAACAAAAAATGTTGCCCCTGGCTCAATTTTGCTGCAGAGCCACTCGTCGCTGACGCGCGGCAATCAATTAGCCCCCCCGCCCTTCCATTCCCTGCGTGTGAGTGGCGTGGCTGCACAGAACGCACATTTGGGGGTTATTTCGACAGATTGTTAGGCCCATCTTCTGCGAGAGAGAGAGAGAGAGGAAAGAATGTCGTCGGGAAGACTTGCACCGCTCACCCGTGTTTTGACAATGCTTTTGCTACGCGTGTCTCGATCCGATACGCTCAACCCCTTTTACTTTCCCTGTCATCTGTCCCACGCTAGAAGGTCCGGGAGGGTATATCTTTTTTTAAGTGCGTCCCGTACAAACACCTCTGCTTTTGTGGCCTTGGTGGGGAGTCGGCAATTTAGTGTATACCTCTGTTCTGTTCGAGGAAGCTTACGCGCGATGCCGCGGTATAATACGGGATTTCCCCGAACGCGGACGTCTTCTGAGCGCCAGAATGAGAAGGAAAGCGCTGTCGGTGTGCCGAGTTTTTTTACCTGCATGGGTAGCGTTCAATGGTCATTACCTTTTTTTTTTTTTTTTTTCTTTTTGTTGCGTCTCTCTCTCTCAATCGCCCGGTCAACTAGGCTTTTCTTTACGCGTGACTACAGATGCCAGCTGCCCATCGCTTGACATTTGTTCCCTTTCACGTTGAGAAGCATTTTAGCCGAGGCCGACTGCGCACCGCCGTGCTTCGCTGTTGCTGCGTTTTTTTCCCCTTCCCCTTTCTTTTTTTTTTTTTTTTTTGCGGCTTTCACTATACAGCTTTAGTTCATCGTGTTTAGCGTAATAGCGGGAAGCCCTAAAAAAAAAAAAAAAAAAAAAAAAACCGAGATGACAGCTCCACCTATCGGCAAAGTCAGGCTGTAGGCGCGACGGCTTATGGCCTCTGAGATCAGAAGATCTCGGACACTATAAGGTCGGTTGACAGCTTGTACTGCTTGTGCTGATTTCGCCACGAATCGGCAAACATGGAACGTACAAATACAACGCGCTCCCCCGGCTTTTGTTGCGCTGGCTCGCACTTTTTTTTTTTTTTTTCGGACGCGCACACACAGAGCTTGGCGAATAGATGGAATCACTCGGGTGCATTTAAAGCCTAATGGAATAGCGCCCGTACGTAAACTACGCTATCACGCCTAAAACTCGCTTTCTGCAAAGTTCACTTGCGGAATGGTAACGCTATTTCCCTTAACACCGCTATTACGCTAACGTTAATCTAAAACTCTCTAGTGTTAAATATTCGTTTAGCGGAAGGTTAGTGGCTTTCTTCTGCTGTGCGCACTCGCTTTGACCGGTCGCTGCGACCTGGGCATTAATTCGATCGAATCCGAGCCTTTCGCCGAAGCGCCGTATTCTTCGATCTTGCTGACGGACGCGCACCGGGTGTCCGCCAGTGAAAATGAAGGAGTAATAATAATTTTGAACTGTGGGCCATCAGCGAGACCTTCTGTGTTCAGTCCAGTTCTTCGTACACCTTTCCTTGTTAATCGTCCGCTAATGGTGCGAAATTGATGCGCACACTGAGCGACCACTGAGAAGTCCGTTTAGACTGATAGAGTATGCTTTCAAATCCATATTATCTGTTCATTTGACGGAAAAACGTTGATTATTACTGGAATAATAAGTGCAAGCCGAACTGCCCCCCCCCCCCCCCCCCACCTCCTCCTTTTCATTAATGTTGCTCTGGAACCTCAGCGCCGGCAAGTCAGCATAGCGTAATGACTCAATATATGCGTATACTTTTTTTTTTTTTCACCCGTATTTCGTCCGTTTTGGAGCATGATAATTTATCGAACCTCGCTAGGTTGATTCCTTTGTAATGCCGTTTCGTAGGCCTTTTACTGAAAAGTAGCTAACAATACGTGCGAGTAGACGCTCTCCAAATTGATGACGTCACGGCAGGCCTTATGCAAGAACTTGGGGGCGGCGCGTCGCCCGTCCGTGATTGGTTTGCTCGTCTTTTCCGAATTGCCAAACGGGCTCGTATACGCTACGAGCGGTGGGCAGAGAGTCATTTACGGTTTAATCCTCTTTCGTGTCTCCTTAAGCGCGGCGACTATGCACAATTAAATCGGATGCACTCCGAAACGTTGGCACTGGACCTCCGCGACCCATGCGACAGATGGCGCGTGGGTCGGTCACTCGGGCGCTGGCCCGCCTACTTCTTTACGAACACTACACGACGTCACGCGCCTGTTTTTTCATTTGCGTCGCTAGGGCCCGAACGGCGCGCGAATGTGTTACATTTGTTACCTCCACGATGTTCGATTTTGTTCTGCGTCCTTCATTCTTCCTTCTGACTCTTCTCGTAAGTCAATCAAACTTTAGTTTTTTTTTTTACCCAAATGAATGGAGAGGGCTGAGTAAGAAGCAGCAATTAACGGCTCCAGTGAGGAATGCTCAACATGGTTAACGCTTGCTAAACGTCAGGAATGTGACCGCGTCGTCGCGAACTGCCCGTCAAAAGAGACTGAACGAGCGATACCGTGAGTCATCGCAGTCTCGTGGGAAGCAGTGCCGTGTGTGTAGGAAAAAAAAAGAAAAGGTTCGCCACTTGTGTTTGCAGCACGCTTTCCACAGGTGGTGATGACCGCAGTCAATTCTGCGGCGGCACCGCGTCATGGAACTGGTAAGCGAGAGCTACCGGTTAATAAACAAAAATAGAAATGATCAAAACGTGCAGGTTGCACATTTCGATTCGGTTGCGTGTTGTGCGCTGTTACAGGTGCGCGCTGCGTTCGACGACAAGGCAACGACCCCGCCGCGTCGTATTTGAAAAGTGAGTCTATAAATAGAGCAGTCGAATGACTGGCTGAACTTTAATTTTTGGAACTCTGATTTGCGTACAGTTGGCTGATAGAGAGGGGGAAAAAGTTACGGTGAGCGCAGAAAAAGGAGGCGTGGAAACGTAATTTTTCCTATTTTAATTTCCGGCCTTAATTTATAGCTTCATTTACACTTCAGGCTTTATTAGTTCACGAGGATACTGGAGGCTTCATCAGTTCACGAATATAGCTACATGCTTCGCAGTTTTTCTTTATTTTTTTCTCTCCCTCTCTCTTTCCGGTCGCGTAACCATGGCTCAACGAATCAATGCCTCTCCCCCCCTCGCCCACCTTATTAAACACCTTCAGGTAATTCGAAACACCCAGAAACAAGACGGTTCTCTGCGTGGGTACGCTTTTTACGCGCGCTTTGCGTCTTGCCTTTTTACACTGCAAGTAGCGAACAGGTTTCTTTTTTCTTTTTCTCCCGCAGCCGCTTGCATAGCGCTTGTGCAGCCGAGTCGTCCTTCACTGACTGTCTGAATGAGTCTGCGTAAGGTTGCCCTTCAGTCTCTCTGTTCGGTAATTTAACACCTCCTCCCCTCTTTCTTTTTTTTAATCGCTGTCGTCCGCGTGAGAGGGGCGACGCTTCGCGTTACCGGTTCGTTTCGTAGAAGCGAGTATATATGCACGCGCACGATGGGGGACGCGGCAGCCCTTCCGCCGCGACCGAGGCGGTCTTTGCCGCCTGATATACGAACGACGACAGTCTGGGGCAGTCACAGAGGTCGCGCACAGTGCTCGGGTTGCCCTGCGTATCGCCTTCTTTCGCTGGCCCCGTGGTGTGCGTACTGGCCTTCCGAGAAACTGCCACTTCCTGCGACGTCCCGCTTTTGCCCGAATGTAGCGATTCTGACCGGGCTTCGCCGTCTTGTGTGCGACGGCGGCTTGAAAGAAGAAAAAAAAAAAAAAGTTGTGAAATGCGGTCTGCGAGAATCGCACGAAGCTTAGTACGCGACGAATCTGAAAGCTGGAGCTGAGATAACTGATTTCTCTGTTCGTATGGATGGTGAACGCAGCTGCGTTCGGGACTTTAGGAAACGATCAGTAAGTATAGGACGCTAAGCTTCGATGGTCAGTAGCTCGAGTCTGCAGACCAACTAACACTACGACGACGCATACCTCAGGTATCGCCCGTGTTAAATATTGGTCAGCTAGGCTACGTTGCTTCGTAGACGCCACGAGTGACGTCGTCCTAATTTCCCGGGTAGACATCGAAATATTTCGAATAGATCGTGAATATGCATGCGACATTTTGAAACAACGGCGTCCCTCATGTACAGGGTGGTCGTTTTTAAGTTTTTTTGGAATTTTTAAAAATCGCCTGTGTCAGATAGCGTAAGTCTTGTCCATGAGCTGTATTGGTGATGTTTAGGTGTCAGAACGTCATGAACACCCTCCACTTCTCATTCCGAAACCTTATTGCTCTCTTGGAGAATGAGAAATGATGGCTTAGCGTCGAGTTATACTCGAAGGAAGTCGGTACGCGCGCGTTCGGATTATCTCTCTAGGGTCAGCCGAGTGGCTCGTCGCGGCGGAAAGCAAAAGCGTTACAGCGAACAGAAACCAAACATCAAAAGAGGCGTCCAGTAGTCGCCCTTTCTATATATGTACGCGCGGATATATTTGCGGCTCGCAAGCGGGCGGAGCCTGTATCGGGATCTGCGACGTGTCTGCAGTCGAGCCTATCTGCATATACCCGCGACACTGAGTGGGTTGCGCATCGCACCACATAGCAGATTGCAGCAGTGACGTCCACGATGTGCGCTCGTGTCAGCGTTTGATAATGGACGCTTTTTTTTTTTTTTTTTTTAGGCGTTTAGTGGCGGGCTCACCCGACGAAGGGCAGCTGTGTAATCTGCGGTGACAGGCGTGTACGTGTGCAGTCTCCTCCGCGTTTCGCTACCAGTATTGCTCGCCCACCACCGTGTTTTTTGCGCGACTCTGGCTCGAGTGGCGCATGCCCCCGGGGTTGCGCCATGTCAGACGGTGGTTGGCTGAGAAGTAATGATATGCGTCGGACAACTTTCTGTGGCAATGAAGGCAAAGCTACGGAGGCGAAGCGGGCACAAGTGAGAGCGCTTCCGAAAACAGTCTCGCGTTTTAATCCACGTCGGTGTAGGCTCGGGAAGAGAAAAACATAAACAGCTTATTAGCAACAGTTAAATGAGGCAGAACACACCACTGAGTGTAAAAAAAGTTTACTTATTCTGCGGCTTTTCCCTTCCGCGTCTGGGCAAATGCGAAACCGTCGCACGTGGAAGCTGCGTCGATTCAGCGTCTGTTCCGAGCAACCAAAAGCACTTTCAAACGCTGCCCGGAATATACTTGGCGCGGTAACACATGCGCAGCATCCACGCGCCCCTAGCTCTTTCCCTTCATTTCCACAGAAAGTTGTCCGCGAGTTTAGTTGAGTAGCGCGCGTCGTCCGCGATCTACAGCTGCACTTCTGCGCTGCTTCGTTATTTCTCCACCCGGCGAAAAAGCAAGTTTCATCAGTAAGGGATGATGCCCTGCGTTGTCGTTTCCAAGGAGTTTTCTGCGCACCCGAAAAGCTAGCTGCATGTGCGCCGCTGTTTACAAGCGCTAGACTAGGAAAGAAAGAAATTCGGCAGCAGCTACATTTAAGACTGCTTACGTGTGGAAATGCGAAATACATGTGGAAGACTGCAAGTACAGGTTATATAGATTACGGAAAGTAAAGTCGGCCAGTCTCTAAGAGCTTCTTTTTACATTTGATAAAGCACGGGCCATGGTAGCTCGGTGGCTGTGACGTTACGCTGCTGGGCTCGGAAGTCGCGGTTTCGATCCCGGTCGCGGCGGCAGCATTCCGATGGGGGCGGAATGCAAGAACTCCGGTGTACCCTTAGCATTGGGCGTGCGTTAAAGAAGCCCTGCAGGTGGTTAAAATTAAACCTTCACATTGTCCCTTGTAACCTCCTATACGCCCTGTGTCGGGATATTAAACCCCACAGTTTTTTTTTTTCCCTCCTTCAGAGAAAGCACTGACAAAAAGCGAGTGCAGTGTTCGTAGTGGTCCTTGACGCCCTCCGAAAACCCCTGAAAACCAAAATGACACATTCAAGTCGATTACAAGCTTCAAAATTGTCTCAGTTGCTTAAAGGATACTTCGCTTTTAGTTTTCTGCTATAAGCTTAGCAGATTTAGTTTGGACTTTGGCTAAACACGCAGCCGCGAAGTGTGTAAAAAAAAAAAAAAAGTATCCAGAATTTTCTAAAAGACTATTCACCTTCCGGTACGGAATACGAAATGAAAGCTCCGATAGGTCATGCGTGCAAGTGCCTTTTCTTTCTCCACGGGGCTTTGATCAACGCGGGACTTGCGTTGCCGTGATTTCCGGTGCCTGTGCATCGTGCGTGACGCGGGCGGCCGCCTATGGTTTTTGGATTTATATCCCCCAGCCTCGACATTTAACTCCCCCCCCCCCCCCCCCCCCCCCCCGCTCTTCGCTTGAGGTTTGATATGTTTCGATTTCTTCCACTACACTGCTTCGGGCGCGAAAAGAGACCTGCGTCGGCGCGAGGGGATTGAACTGCGCTGCAGCGGCAGCAGTGCTCGCGTGCGACCCCGCCGCGTGGTCCACGAGGCGCGACTAATACCGGCTTATCAGTGTTGCGCCGTTGTCTTCCGGAACTCTGCTCGTGACGGTTCTCCGGGATATCAGACCCTTTTTTTTTTCTTTTTTTTTTTGCGGGCGGCGAACTGTGACTAGGCCGCATTCTCTCCTTTTCGTGGGAAGTATAGACTGTGTTCTGCCCATTTGCGTACCTTTCTCTCTAGCTGCAGTGATTTCTTCGCTTTTCGTTGATTATCTGGCCGGTTCTTGAGCGATCGACTTTTTCTTTTATAGTTAACGCATTACCAGTCTCTACAGTTGCGAAATTCATCGGCGCTGAAAAATAGAAAGTAATAATGCTGGGATTTTACGTGCCAACACCACGATCTGATTATGTGGCACGCCGTAGAGGGCGGGGGGAGGGGGACTGTGGATTAACTCTGGCCACCTGAGGTTATTTAACGTGCACCCAATGCCCGGTCGTTGGTTCTGGGCTCTGTTCGTAGTCGTCATTCCTTTAGCGTGTGTAGTTTTCGGTGTACACTGGTTAGGGTGGTGCACGCGCGATCTCCAAGTTCGCGAACCGCCGGTCTAACCACCGTTAGCGACCAGACCCGCTGAAACGGCCGTGCTTACATTGTGTGAGGTTATATATACCTCGAAATTAAACCAATCGGTGGGTGTCGCCGTGGCGATAAGGAAGAACGGAGCGCATGGGTCTTGCTGGCCGCAGATGTGCGTAACGTCCTCGCATCTCGTGGCTCATTTGATTTCGGAACCAATTCGCGCCTCGGCTCTGCTGCGTGCTCCTTTTTTTCCGAGGAGCGATGGCATTGTCCTGTAATAAGGACGTCCGTCATTTCGCCTGCGCCCGCCGTTTTTTTTTTGTTTTTTTCCATCCTAGCGTCGACCTGGTACACTTTCTGCCCCATTGTTGTAAACGCTTCCTCCTCCTTTCCATCATCGTTAACGACCTTTGGAATCTCAGTCCTAATTGTCCCCGCAACGACACCGCGTATTGCAGGCTCCGGGTGCCCTGTCGCAGCAGCAGGGCTGCCGGTTCGGTATGGTTGGGTGTGTGCTGGAACATGAATGTGAAACAATCGAGTCGTTCAGACGTGCAAGTCTGTGTTCGTGGGCCGCGCTCGAGAGAGAGAGAGAGAGAGAGAGAAAAAGGAACACGGAGCCGCAGACATGCGTGCACACGGCTCTATGGTGCGGTGTGGCTGAGGTATCTGGTGTGTGTGTGCCGGCGCGCGTTACGCAAGCGCGTGCGACGTTTTGTGTGCGCGCAACCTAGATCTTGGCCGCGTCTGCGCGGCGCGCACAGGCCGGCGCTTTGTTGAGCGAGTGGGGTTGGGGTTTGTGGAGTAGCGTGCCGCGGGCGGCGGAAGTGCCGCGAGATGGGGTGGCCTCCTTGTGCGGGAATCCCTTTCCCTTCCAAGTCGACCGCGGCGGACGCGGCCGCGCGCGCGGAGGCGCCCGGGTCAACTGCACTGCGACTCGCCGCCGCGTCCCTCGAACAAGTCCACGCGCCTCCGCTGACCGGCAACGCTGCCGCCAGTACACTACCGTTGTCCAGAACGGGGCATGCATCCATCACCCGCGGTAGCAGTGGCCGGATCTGCAGAGTTGCTAATATGGCAGCCATGTTCGGAAGGTTCGAATTGCAAACGAGAGCCTCTGCGGCACGAGAAAGGTGTACACGAGTAGAAAGTTATGACCTACTGAAGCGACGAGGCGTTGCTGCTCGGTTGCGTGAAGCGCGGGCACGAACTACCTCTGATTCCCGAGCAGCGTACGGGCTATATGCCCCTACGATGGCACCGCTCGATGCGAATGCTCTGGTAGGTAATTGCGCCCCGTGTGATGGTCCGGGTTCGACTCTCGATGAAGCCAAGGTGCGCCTCTCCAGAGCGCCCGCGTTGTGCCCTACTGGCCTCGAGCGCTTTGCCTCGCCGCATATAATGTATACGCTCGGCGATTCCGATTCGGCATGCGACAGAATGCGACCTTCGACTGCGCACTGCGCGCGTGCCTTCTATTCCACGTTCTTCTTGGCCGGGGCAGGGGGCCCGCAAGGTGCGACGACGCACCGGCGCGAGCTCCTTCTCCCCCCCCTCCGCGTCAGCGTCGACGGCGTCCTTCCCGCCGCGCTTCAGGGCGGCCGAGTGTGACGGTGAAGCCGTCACATTTCGAAACTGGGATTTTGTGCCGCCGCCGTGGACTGCCTCCCTCGCCGAGCCTCTTCTTCGCCCCCTTTGCCTCCCCAGTGTTGCCGTCTCGCCCGAGTCTCCCACCCGGGGCGGAAGGTTCGCGACAGGTTAGGCCACGTGCGGCTGCCGCCTCCTACTCGCGCAGCAGGGTGCGCCGGCAGCCCCCATTGTCGTCGGAACGAGAGATATGTGATCGAGGCCCCGTCCGCTTCCGTCATTCTTTCATGCGATGACGAAGCGGGGCGCCGAAGGCGCGTTCGGCAGCGACGACGGGCGGCCCCGGACGAAGCCTTGTCACCTCGGGCCGCTTGCTCGCCTGGCGGCTTGGCGACGCGCGTCGCTGTGTGGGGGCTGCGCGTGTGCAGCCGCCCGCGCCGACGCCAAGTCGTGGGGGCCCTGCGTGTAAACGTGGAGGGGGCCATGATTTGGGGGGGGGGGGGGACGATGCCGGGTAACGCGACGTGCCTTCCCCCCCCCCCCCCCCCCCCCACGTGGCGCTCGTCGCATAACTTGGCGTGGACGACGGCTAGTGGATATGGCTATAGCCAAAGTAAAACCAAGAGAGCAGGCTAGCGCAGCAGACCCCGAACATTATTCCGGTAGCATCGTGCCCTGTAGCGCTACAGCGCGTGTGCGTACGAAGGCTGCCTAATTAGCGACGTAGATATCGCGCCAGCGATTGATTCGTCGTGCGATACAGAGTTATTTGTAAAATTAAGCCAACGATAACATATGTCATCGAGCAGCGGTTATTCTGCTTTTCTTGTGCGCGTGTTCTTGTCTGAATTGTCACATTGTCATTTCAGTTATATTTCCATCGCGTGAACGTAAAATAAAAACAAATGTTCACGTGCCGGGGCTAGCCTGGACCGGGCTCGGGCCGACAGACATATTTTATCGGGCGGTCAGGGCCGGCGTTGGAGCCCGACTTTGGCCCAAAGTCGTTGCTAGCGCTCCACTTGCAGAAAAAAAGTCAGATTGGCCACATGCCGGATCTTGCGCCGTCGCACAGTTGAAGTCATTTCTCACAGCGGTAGCGAACGCGTATCGAAAGTCGAGCCACGTGCGGTGCACCAACCAAGCAGTGAAGAGCTCAGCTTCCTGCATCTGCCTTCGTTTGTTCTGACGCCGCGGGCTCGCTTTTAAGGTGCTCTTTGCCGCTTGCCCGGCACTTTTTTTTTTCGGTGCCGCGCACTAAATCACATCGCCCGTCGGCACCTGCCCGATATGAGTGGCGTGCCTGTTTTGCAGTACGAAACATTCCAAGCTATATTTGTCGTTACAGGCCGCTATGTCGCCTACGTCTGCGGTGTGTACGATGGTAAGGGCGAAAACGTAATGATTATGTTTTCATTTTTCTGTCATCATGTGCTTAAGTATTGCGCGGGGGACAGACATGTTGATCCGCCGTTGATCGGGGTGGGCTTTGGGTCTGACACGTCGAGCCCGTCCTTTGTCCATCGTCGGCCCGGTCTGGCCCGCCTTGCGCATTTCTAAAAAGAAGCCGACCGCTTTTATAGTGCGAGCTCAGTAGTCGTCGTATAGTGCGATGTGGAACGGCTCCCATGCCCGGAAGGGGGGCTACTGTTCCTTAATGCCTGCATATCGCGGTATATAGGCGTCACAACACGGCCTTGACGACTGACTCGGTGACGTGCTGCGTGATCTGTGCGTACTTTGGATAGTCTTGCACATGTTTGCCGGTTGAGTCGTAGCCTCGCCGGCAGTGTTGGGCCGGTTTTTCGCCTAACAGTGCGCGATGTGGCCCTAAGCTCCACACTTCGTTCTCCTCTTCATCGTTGGAAAGGGCGGCTTGTTCACAGGACGAAAAGAAATGCGAGCTTTGTGTAAAGGCTTGTGACACACGATCTCCCCGGCTATTTCGGTTTTAATATCACGCGTTATAGAGGCCTTGCTTGTTGCGCGCTCGATAGTGCGCAGCCATCGTTCGCAGAGCGGAGGTGTGAGACTTCTAGTCGGTCCCTGCGGCCCTTCCAGACGCTTTCTTATTAGTCGGCAGGAGTGATAAGAACACGCGTGCAACGAGAGAGCATTTTGACTGTGCTGCTGCTGCTGCTACTATGCATCCCTAGCTCTCTCATCTAAAACGTTGAAGTTTTCACTACTACGTGACTGTTTGGCTGCGAGCTCCAACATGTTCTCCCGCATAGATTTCTCTCTCACACAAACAAAAAGAAAACGTGTTGAAATGGAAACTGTTCGCAAAAATACGTAATCCGGAGGAGAGATTACGTGCCCACACATGCTTCCTGAACTTTCCTTGTGTGCAGACTCGAGGCTGTTCCGTTTGTTCTTTGGTATAGGCGTTGTTTGTGGAGTGACAACGTCCGACGACTACGTTCGCTTGGTTCGGGCTGTGCACGTCTCCACTCCGCGGCATCCTACACCAGCTTCATTCCTTTGTGGAAGTATCGCGTACTTTTCGAAGTGCGAAGTTCAAAGTACTCGTTTTCAACGACAGAATGCCGAGCGCATTAAGTTTGTAGGGATTCATGGATACGGAGGTAATTAAGGGCGGGGTTTGCGAAACACGGGTCGCAAGAAGGAACAACACAAACGCCATCGTGTCGGCGTTTGTGTGTTGTTCTTCTTGCGTCCCGTATTTCGCAAACCCCGCCCTTAATTACCTCCGTATCCATGAATGCTCGTTTTCGGCGCTCATTTCAGCGTTATCGTTTCGACGAGGATTTACAAGTGGACTCGTTCCCGTCCTGCGGAGTTGTCCTTTCTGTAATAGGAAATCGAAACTATAAACCTGGTTTCTATACTTTCGAGCCAGAAAGCCACCATACAGAGAGGGCTTATTGGAATGCAATGCCAGTTTGCGTGCGGGCGCGCATTGTCTCGCGCGCAGGCCGCCCCCTTGATCGATCTCTGTAATATGTGCCCCGAGGAGCAGATGCTACAGGTGTGCTCGGACTGAAGCTTTTCCGCCGCTTGACTCAGCGCGGCCGCATTGCTGCCCCCTAGGAGCACGCGGCGGCTCTCAAAGTAAAGCAGACGCATCAAAAAGAGTGACACGTCATATGTGGGACTCGTCACACTGCGGCGCTTACGCGGGTGAAGGGACACAGCGCGTGCTTGTATACTTTGCACTGCCATACACGTAAGTTACTGTGCGCTCTCGAAATATTTCCGGCGTGACTCGCGTGTATAATAAACCTTTCCCTTTTCGCTTCCTCCGCGTTCTAATTCCGGTAGCGACCTAATCCGGCCGTTTGTCTAATGTTCTTTTTTTTTTTAATTATTATCTTTGATGGTATTGGCGGAGCTCCGTCATGCGCCTCCGTTTACTCATGCAAGGAAGCGCCAGAAAGAGATATATATGCGGGGTGCGGTTTTTCCGATATCTTGAGTTTGCGAGCTCATCAAAAAAAAAAAAAAAAAAGAATAAAGTGCACGAAGTGAGGCGTTAAGTTAAATAAGTGACTTTCTTTCTGAGCTGCTGGCTGTCTGGTTTTTTGTGTTTGTTCAATTGCTTGTTTACGGGTTTGTTGTTTTAGCACTTTGCGTATTTCGCAGCATGAGAGCGAGAAAGTGGGCAATAAAATTCGGTGTTAGAGCGACACGTCATTTCCGTTCTTTCTTTAAAGGTCAGATTTTTCATTCCGCATCGGCCGGTCGTGGCCTAGTGGAAGCTTCGTTCGCCTACTCCTATATAGGTACAAGGTCGCGAGTTCGACTTCCTGCAGCGGCGGCCGCATTCTGATGGGGCGGTATGAAAAAGAACGTATACGCTGTCGGCGATATGGGCAGACATGAATTAAATTCGAAATTTAAACACAGTGCCAGGAAACGAGAGAAGTGAGGCGCACTCAAAAGCTCTTTCGAAATCGTGCATCAACTAGCCCAACAGCAAACTCTCCTAAAATAATTTAAGGATGATCAACCCTAAGTAGTAGGAGGTTGTATTGATGTCATTTGTGCCCACTTTTGGTTGGAAAACAGTGTACCAATTAAAACGATAAGTGCAGCCCTGCCCACGCTTCTGAGCCCAGAGGAAGCTTGTTCATTTATAGAGGGGGGGACGGGAGAGAGAGAGAGGGGCCGAGGTGCTCTTTTCTCTCTCTCTCTCTCTCTCGGCACTGTTTGTATCATGTATGCCGTGAGTGAACGGCAATTGGCCCGCTTATAAGTTTTGACTTTAAATCGTTCGGTTTAATTGATCTCTGCGGCCTGAAAGAGTCGCTGCTTTACGCGGTACGTACTGCTTCACGTTGCCGTTTCGACGCTCGTCCGGTGTCCTCGACACGTGTCATCTTAGCACGGCGACTCCAACGCACACAGCTCGTCCGGCTGGCAAAACAGATAGAGAGAAGAAAAAAAGAAACCTTGCAAGTAGAGTTACATTACCGACCGCGGTCAGGCTCTCTCGAAGGCTTTGGCGCACTCGTCTCTTGAGCGTTCTGTCAGCGGCGATCCAAACGCTGCCGTGTATACTCGCGGTGTTTTCTGTATAAAGTTCACTCACTGGTAATATTTCGGTAAAATTGAAAACATTTCATTATTGTGGCCTTATCAGAAACTGTGCGCGTGCTATTGCGCTCAGTATGGATTACACAACGCGTGACCGCTTTGCCACACGCTTTCGCGCTGTAGTTCATCATAATCCGCTGAGCGACAATAACGTTTTCTCTCTCTCTTTCTCTCTCATACTGAGCGTGAATGTACATCCGTCTCGCGTCTGTGTGGTGAGGCGTTGCTCTTCAGTGACCCACGAAAAAAAAAAAAAAAAGCGTATGGTCTGCGCAGCTTGTCTGCTTGCAAGGCTAACCCCGCATGGCTGAAGGCACTTCGTTTATACCCCCTTGCTGCCGGTTCGCGTTTGTAGCGATGCCCCCACAGATGTCACACTCGACTTCGCGATACTTTTTGCGTATTGTAAACAGATGGATATCTTCCGCGTATAGGCCTTGCGGGTTTTGTTGCCATTGGCATGGTCCGCAAACTTGGAGGTTGTCCATTTTATGCTCGGCGCGCCGACTTGGCACTCGGTGATGGTCACAGTTCTTCGAGGCTGTATAGCGTTGCGATAACGTTTCTGGAGGGTGGCTGATATACTGTTTTTCGGCTCTGCGATGCCCGATAATCTCTGCGCGGGTATCTGAACGCTAAAACGCCACTTGAACCCTTGAACTTCGATGTCAGTGTGTTCGTGGCCGTAAAGCTCGCGCTGCGCTTGCAAAAGGGGTGCGCAACTTCAGTCACTCATCTGACCTAAATTCATTGGCCGCTCGGTCTCGCGCCAAAGAACGTGGCCAAAAGAAGTGCGGCATGTTCCGACTGCGTCCTAGAATTTGGGCGCTGAATAATAGGTGTGCTGTGCACATGCACTTGGTTTTGGTGACGCTTCAAACTGTTTTGTTTGTTTGCTGCGCTGGTGTAGTTGAGACCGTGACCTCAATACATTTCACGCGGAAGGACGTGATCGTCCCACCGCCAAGGTTTTTTTTTTCTTTTTTAATAAAAGTGAATAGAGATGACGCGCTGTTCTTTGGTTCACCCGCGTTTGTGATTTGTCCAGTTTTTTTAGGGGGGGGGGGGGGGGGGTGACGTAGCGAGAAACGAACTTACAAAAAAAAGTAAGCCATTTTGTTGGTTATCTCCTCAGAGTCTGACGAAAGATTGTAGCTCACATTATTGGTGTGTACGAGGAAATATAAAACGCATTTTACTCGCGATTTGGAATGCGCTGCTGCGTCGTCATCTAGCTTAACAGGTATATAACAGTCTCGTAATTATAGCTCGTCATCCGAACCAGACTACTGTCGCAGTCAGCGACCGACGAGCGTGGGTATGCAAAACGAGTGCTCGTATGTATTTATCTCATAGCGTTTTAAATTACGCCGATAGCGTTTGCACATGGAACCGGTTCAGCGAGAGCCTCGCGCATCTGGATAGGTCTCTCTGTGTGCGTATGTATGTTTGAGAAGGGTCGTATTCGCGTCTGTGGCAAAGATAACGGCGGGGGCGTCGCTCGCAGGCTCACCCCTCTTATCTGCCCATCGATGTGATGAACGCTCCGACACATGTGCAACATCTGATAACCGGCCTTTCATTTTGGTGGGAACTCGTTAACCACGGAGAGCTGGTCACAGAACTTGATTGTTTATGTACTGTTTCGAGAACGCAAAGTTCGAGAAAAACCTTGAATTTCTTAGCAGTTTATGACAGTAGCCAGCAAAACTGTACAACGCAACGTTGTTCGCGTAAATTAGTAGTACACATGCAGGAAATATACGAATACCGGACTGCGTGGCCCCGCCTGATAAAATATTCAGCTTCTTCTCGGACCCCGTGCTCCGTAAACTTGTGGCGCTGACTGTGCGTACAGATGCTGTTGACTCATGAGTGTCTGGATGATCGTAGAGTTAATTCAGCGCCTGAATAGTAATTCCACTATCCGCGCGAAACACAATACGTGATGCGTATTGTGTTTTGTGTTTCTGTGGAATCGTCAATTTTCCATTCTGGACTCCCGTGTATTAAGATATTTCGCGGCCTGCAGCGTTCAGAATCGTCCGCGCAGAATTGTTTTTGACATAGTTGGTATACTGCCGGTGATTATTTAACCTACGTTGATAACAGTAAAGGGGCCGCTTCTTTTTATTTCTTCATATGTCGATTCTGCCGTGGGAATTTTTGTGAACATGCGTATCATCTTTATCGTCCGAGTCGACTCGATAGCTGTAATCCCCTCCGCCGCATCCTCTGTGGTGCCAAACGAGTGGTTAGGGCTTACTTGACCATTATCCGTGTTGCACACTCCAAGTTAGTTCGTCTATGCCGAGTTGTTCCCAAGCCCCTTTTAGTTTTGGTTCGCTGTATAGTTTGTCACAGGAACGTTTTTTCTGCGATACGGGTCCGTCCTATCTCCTGGCATAACCACCTCATATGAGATTTCTCAGTGTCGGAGATAGGGTTAAGGGGTCGAACACCGACTCTAACCTTCTCGACCTCCACGGTAATCCCTCTCCTTCCTTGTCTCGTTCACTTTTATCGTCACGCGTCTTGCAGCTGGAAAACGGTTTCGTGTTGAAGGCACCGCTAAAGAAAACGAAGTTGAGCGATATATATATATATATATATATATATATATACACTCCCGCTGCTCCTCGATGTGGCGCGCCTTCCCTTTGGAAGGCGTCGTCCTTGGCAGGCGTGTGGAACACAGCGCGCTTGTCACGTGACGCGAAAGTGAGAATGGTCGCGAAGGTTGCGCCCTCCGTTTAAACCAACCACCACAAAACAGCCGACGGCACAAACGAGGCGCGCTAGAGGACGAGGGGGATGCTCTGCTCTGCTCTTTCTTCTTCATTGTTAGCTGCCCCCGAGTGAGAACCCGCGTCGTCTTCTCTGTGGCCTTCGCGCGGGTTTACCCAACGTGCGCTTGCCACGCAGCGCTCGGTGGAGGCGCGTGCATGCGGCTACGGTGTGCATACACATCGCGACACTATTAAAGTTACACACGCCAATGATAATTTGAGCTCTATATTGACAAGTTATCCTTCTACGACGCCAAAAACTCATCTTACCGCGAGGTGAAGCTTGGTAAGCCAGAAAGGACGCCAAAGCGCGGGACGGGCGTCGCCGCCGCCGCCATTGGAAGTTCCCGCGCCACCTACAGCCGTGACGTCATGGATTTTGACGGCGTCTACTCTGATCTAGTTAGTTTTTCATCGGTCAAGATGGATTACGTTGTGTTCCGAAGGAGCCGAAGACTGACCTTCAAGAATCTCTACTGAGCCACCAAGGCCCAAATACGAAAAAAAAAAAGAAGAAACTTCAAAATTCGTGTGTGTGTATACTTTATTTAAAGAGGTCTGGAGGCTCGACTTAAGCCGAGGCGGGCCGCTCCCACGTTGGCACTGTCAGGCCAAGCCCTTCAGCGACATCATGGGACCTCTGATGGACAGCCCTTAGTTGGTCTTGAAGCAATGGACTTTGTATTCTTCTTTCCCATCGAGTCCATTCTTCCAGGAGGCTGGGAAGAGTTGCGGGGCACCCTGCGAGCATATGTTTGATTTCAATGATGCCATGACAATCATTACATTCCATCCTAATCTCCCTCTCTGGATATATTTTGTTAATGTGGTACGGCGTGGGGTGTGTACCCGTTTGCAATAAGCGCAGCGAGACTGCCTGAGCCCTGTTTAGTTTTGAGTGTGGCAATGGGAATTGCCTGCGACCTAGATAATGTTTGGTTATCTCATTATAAGTTATTAAATGATCTCTATATTCTCCGGCCTGATGGTGAACGGCTCGGTTATGACTGTCACGGTTAGCAAGTCCTCGTGCCAAGTCATGCGCAACCTCGTTGAGGTTTACCCGAGTCTCGTCCACTTTCCCCGTATGCGCAGGAAACCATCGGATTTCTCTTCTCCTAATCCTAATGTTTTCAAAGAGTTTAGCTGCAACTTCAGCTACGTAGGCTTTATCAAAACTTTTATAGCGGCTTTTGAATCACTGTAAATCAAGGCCCACTTATTACTCCGGATGGCTAGAAATTCGTGATGTAACTCTAATGCGCAGGCCTACGGGATTCGGCGCGAAATTCAAGAAATTATGCTTTGACCTTCATTTTATCATGTCCTATTACCGCCAAATCGCGAAAATAATGTGTTTTTTTCTTTCTTTTTCGTCGAAAGTGGTTTGGTGTGTCTCTTTAGTGTCCCTTTCAATGGATTCTAAGGAGGCATGCAAGATATGTTTATACCGGTAAAGTATTCATTCAGACCTCTCTCACTCCGTTCATTTGGCATAAAAAGGTCGATCATTAGTGGGGCGAATGTGAACCCGCCCTTCACTTTTGTCCATCTTCTTCTTTTTTGTAATTTTATTTGCCGGGACCTCGGTTTGGCGCGTCACTGTGACGTCACCGTTTTCACTGTCGTGTCTTCACATATTCCGGCTGAGTTAACGCCGGGAAATTTCTCGGAGCTATATCTATACACCGTTTCATACTTAACCTGCAACGCTGTGTAAACTACTCAAGAAGTTCGGTAGTCATGCAAAATGTATCACTCCGCGTGTTTCGTTGCCGAGCTTGGTGAAGGTGATCTAAAACATCGTATTAACAGCCGTATAACACAATTCATTCATTTTGTAAGGATGAAAAGCTTTATTTCATTTATTACTGTTGCTAAATATGTAAACAATGTCATGTAACGGCTGGTAAAGAACACCGAACTATTTCTTGATGCGAACGCACCTACTGCAAGCAGTCTTCCTAGCCTCCACAGCGTGGTACCCAATGTTCGAAATGCCGTATATGTCGAGTCTTTCGTTACTATTATAATGTAATGTAGTCTTCCTTTATGCGGTCAAAATCCACGAAGTCACAGGGGAACTTCGGGGCATTGGCGTTACCCTGCACGCTCCTGTCGTTCTTGCGTCTTTTTTTGGCTTGTAACAAATCGCCTCTCACGGTACAAGAGTGGCTGCGGCTTTGCTAAATTGCGGCAGCGTGACTGACTATAATACAACAGCCGACTTGGAAAAAAGAAAAAAAAAAGGAAAAAAAAAAACCGCACATGGTTTGCAGCATGTCGTCCTCGCCCATTGTACCGTGTCGAGTCTGCGAGCACTTTCCCGGCAACTTTCCTCCGCATTGTCGCGTCTTCGTGCATGCATTGTTTTTCTTTTTTATCCTTTCCTTGGCGCCCACATTAGGATTGCTTCGGTTTGCGCCTCTTTGTCTTCGCATGCCCTGAGACATCCGCGGGCGGTTGTGCAGCGGTTGTGTAAGATAAAGAAAGAGGCGTTTAATAGGGTTCTCATTGTTGTGCATGCACTTGCGGCAAAGGCATGCTGGTTGAGGAAAGGTCACCGCGGGAGGCCAGGCGGGCGGGCCCGTCTAAGATTCTTCGGCGAGTTGCGACCACTTGAATTTTTAAGCGAGTTCCTCGAAGTTCCTTCCGCGTGTATGCACAAGGGCGTTTCAGTGAAGGTTCTCGGAAAATTGCTGGGACAGCAGCGCAGTAGAGATATGCTGGTGGGATTTTTCTCCTTTCCTTTTGACAAGACGCATTCGCGGCGGCGGAACTTTTGCGGTAGTCGCAAAGCGCGCTATATAGTCCGAATTTCACCAGTTTTTCGGCGACTTCAGGGCAAACGTGTCATTTCGAAATTGCGGCTGCAGCCAATGCTCGGGGCAAATGTCCGATCACTAAGAGTCTCATGGGAGTGTTACTGTTCGAGAAAGCTATCTCAAAAAAAAAAAAAGAAAGAAAGAAAAAAAAAAAAAAAACGTGCGGCGAAATGTGTCGACGTTCTCTGGTGTTGTCTCGAAAGGCCTTCCTCACGCGATTCGGGACAATTCTATGCCTAGAACGCTTGTGTATCTTTGCCCAGGCGCCATGATTATTTATGGCTCGTATTTAGGCCTGGGGTGTGCGTAAAGATCTTCCCGTGTTACGGCGTTCACTCGGAAATAGTGTCATCGTACGATTGGTATGCAAGCGTTGTTCAAGTAAGTTCAACAAATTCGCTACAGTATTACTCCCGTGGAAAGGGCACCGTCAGACCTGGTCGTGGCACAAAAGTTCTTTAAAGAAGTGCTGACAGGAAACCTTTCTCTAGTTTTTATTGCTTTATTGGTAACCGTCGACATTATAATTACGCTATGGAACCCCAATTCCCCGAGAGCGCTCCGAATGAGGAATTGCGTTACCTTTTAATGCGACCATTTCAAAACGCGCGCAAAGAGCAGCGCGGCTTCGGACACGGCTCGTCACGTCACCGAAACCTGTTGTGGGGGTCTCGTGGTACCAGATACCACTGACGCGTACACACACCATGGCCGTACTGCCGAAAGCCGAGTCCATTCAGCACTCGATGGGACAAGATGTGAGAGCGTATGACCTTCAAACACCACACCGGAGCTGTCTGGCGGGCTCTTAAGTTGTTTTGGGATACCACGTAAACGCCTCCTCCTATTTTGGTGACCTAATGAGCCTCCCTTATTTCCTCTCTTTTTTTTTTTTTAACGTCAAAAGCCGCGCTGCGCGCTCGACGCGCGTTTTCACCGGGTCGTTTACGACTTAAACACAACCTACAGACACGATATCTTCGGATTGCAATTCTAATATACGAGTAAACATAATTCTGTTACGCGGAAGCTCAAAACACAAACCCCTTTTTCCAGCTGCCGTTTTCTTCGGTGAGCACGCCACGAAAACTCCCGACCGACTAGAGGCTAACAGCTTCCCTGTAAAAAGGGGCTACCTGGGGACGCGACTCTGTCCCTCCGAGCTCGAGCGTTTCCTTGCACTCGCTCGAGCTAATGCTGCGTTTGGCGCGGTGGCATTTTTGTACTGTTGTTATGGCTAGTTTGCTCGCTTCCATTGTCTCGGCGCCTTCCAATGCTTGTCTTTATCTCCACACACACACACACACACACACACACACACACACACCTTTCTCGAGTCTGATCCGACCGCTCGCGCGACTTTCGCCCGAGCGTTGACGAAACGGCGAAAGGCGGCGGCTGCTGTCGCCGTCACTATGACGTCCGCGCTGCGCGTGGTCGACCTTGGCGCGAACCAGCAGGCATGCTATAGTGAGTGGTGTTGGCCGCTGTTTTTGTTACCATTGGGGAGGAACAGACAATACCCCTCTCACGCCGCGGCCGTGAGGGTCTTGTTTGCTGGCTGGAGTTCTTAGTTGGTCGGGGTGAGGATGGGAGCTGCTAAAGTTGTCCAAGAGCGATATAGTATGTTTTTGTTCTTCTCATAGCTCCCTTACCTAATTGCGCTAAACTACAGCCTGCTTTCGCGACGTTCTTTGTCCGTGCTGGTATGACTAGACACAGTTGTGTTTGCACTATAGAAGCGGGATCCTTATCGATAAGTATTCAGTTAACCAAGTATTCTGAAGCCGTTCGCCCTTAGGGGGTGGGGGGATTGGAGATTGCTCGGGTGATGGAGAGGAGTCTCTCTTCCAATAACTGACTCGATGCGCCTCCCTTTTGTGCGGGCTGCGTAAAAAAAAACGCTGTCTCGAAAGCAGCAATTCGCCGTTAATCGGTCGTGCTCGGCTGCCGCAAAGCTGCAGCGTGAGGTGTTCCCGTGGCTCGAACTGCGTGCACTGTCAGAATGCGCGAGCAACGCACAAGTGGCGGTCTTGGGTGAAGGTTCGCATTTTCCTAGCAAGTCCGCGGCAGTTAAAAAAAGAGAAAGAAAAATACATTCTTTGGTTTCATGTGCCAAAAACCACGGTCTGATTGTGAGGAAGGCGGTAGTGGGGGGCTCCTGAATTAGTTTGACCGCACGTGGTTAATTTTGACCATCTGGACACATAATTATAGTGCACGAGCATTTTCTGGCTGTGCAATACTCCTCCGACTGACATGGAAACGCGGCGCAACTCTCACGACCGCGCGGTGGTCTTCTCGAATAGCGACGAACCTCGTCCAAGCATGCGGCTTACGCCGATCGCGTTCGAATGGTGCAAAACGTCGTGCACTTTTCGAGAAGGCTTGCGTGGCATCACAGCCAAGCGCGCTGGAAGCCACGGTCGCGGCTGCGGCGACGAGTTGTTCGTGCCGCCCGTGGGCTGAGCTCGCGAAGGTTCTGTGCCCGATGGAGGTCGTTGTAGGGAAACGTCGCGCGCGACTGACGTATCGCGAAGCACTGTATCGGCTCGCGTATGGGACACTGAGAAGTTTCCTCGCACGCGTCATGCTTGCATAATGCGCATAAACGATCGCTCCGTGTGGCATAGGTTCGTATTGTGGGAAAGTCAATGGCATCTTGGGGGGCGGAGTGCGGAATGTGGATACGTACTACACAGCGGCTTCGTTTATGTGCACTTTGCGTTTCTTTAGTTACCTCTGTAGTATATTTACTGAGCACAATGTTCGTGCGGGCACGAAGCTTTGCACGCTGCTAATATAGTCGTAATATAAACTGCTTATTTCGTATCGTCGGAATATGCGCGGCTTGCGTTGTAACAGCGGGCTATACGATAGCGGAAATGTATCCCCCCCCCCCCCCCCGCCCCTATTGAACTCCCGCCAGCCTCCAGAAAGGCCCGCCTACGCACGAATAACGTGAATACTGGCGCATATAGTAGAGAGACGTGGCGCATTCTCAGGGATCGGCGGGCTCGCTCGGTGGAGCCAGTTTTCTCTTTTCCTTTTGCCTTCCCCCGCCGGCCGGCCATGCAGGAAGGAAGGAAGGAAGCTGGTAGCCGCCGTGGCGCGCAAATTCTGTGCGTTTGGCGGCGCGAACCGTTTTCTGCGCTCGGCCGACTCACCGCCGCTCGGCCCAGGACTTCCCCGTCGCCTGACCCGAATAGCGCGCGAGCAAGGCACGCTCGCTCGTGTGTGTACGAGTCTCTCTCTCTCTCAACCCCTCGGAGTCCTGGGGGGGGCCAGCCAGGTGCCGCGGCGAGGAGAGGCGGCCTTCGTAAGCCACTGGTGCTGCCCCCCCCCCCCCCCCCCCCCGCTAAAAAAACCTGGAGCGTGCACGCTGCCGAACGACGCTAATGATCTAACGTGCCGGCATGACAGCGTCCACCGCGGCGGGTGCATAGGCAAAAACGGCAGGCCAAAATTTAGACAGTGACAGCGGACGCGCGCTGAAGGGCAGTCGAGAAGGATTGCGGAAAGAGAAGGCGAGATGCCCTTTCTTTTTTTGCCACTGACCGGTGCCTGGGAATGAAGGACTGTCGTGAGGTTCGAGTGACCCAAGTCGCGTGTCCTCTCACCATGGCAAGATGAGTCCCGCCGCTTTTTCTCCGAGGGGATGGGACGCGCGAACGTACTGCAGTGAATGCCCCAGACTTTTTTTTTTTTTTTTTTTTTCCCTTTTGTCTGCCTTGTGTACGCGTCCAGGAGAAGGCCCGGCGCGATGGTGACTCTCAGTTGCGGGAGCAAGCACTGTTGAAATCCTCTTTTCGGAGATCAGGAATTGACGTGCGGTTTCGTTCGCTTCCGCCGATTTGCGCTGTTTGTCTGATACTTCAGACAGCCCCCTATAAGAAACAGGTTTCCAGCTGGCTAGAAATAACCCATTAACTTGATGCCACGTTAGAAGTACCCCAGGAATAAATTTCTGGCTACGGTACTGGCCGAGATGTGGGCGGACGTGGGAAGGCTCAGCCCGCAGCCAACGTTTGGACAGCAAGACTTGTCTTCGTCAGGCAAACGTGGGCTTCCCTTGCCCACCCACCGTTAATCAACTCAACTCTCCATATTCGTGTGGCCGCATTGACTTGTTTGGTTAGCTTTGGCTGAGTGTGTCGAAGGGAAAGCGCTTCGCGCGTGCTCTACTTTCTCGGCATTGCCATAACGCTGTTTCGCAGCTGTCGGTCGCGGCAGAGCGGCTTTGGCCAGGAAAACAGGTTAATTCGGCGCGATTATGGTTCGTGGCTCGTATGCAGGTTGCCATATCAACAGGGAATACAGAAATTAACATTAAATTCTGGTTTTTCGCGTGCCAAAACTACGATCTGCGTATGAGGCACATCGTAGTGCGGGAATCAAGGATTAATTTTGACCACCTGGGGTGTACCGTGCACCCAACGCACGGTACACGGTAACCCCACCCCTCTCTGTTTTTTCTCCTGTTGAAAACAATCTCGATTTCGTCCTGAATTGTGCATGCCTGTTGTGTTTCTATTGACTTTATGTTGGCTACGTTAAATATATTTGCCGTAGTGGAACGCGGTTAAATCAAGTTTGTCGACCGATAGCACGGTTTTGCTTGCTTTGGGAAAGGACACAGACGCTGCTCGGCGCCGTCAGCAATTACCGCATCTACGATTGCACCACAAGACAACGCACAGACGCTGCATGCTCGGCGCGACAGCAGCAGCGAGCGAATTGACCTTCGTGCTGCGTCTCGCTTCAACGCGAACTAATGAAGCGTCGAAAGCACAGCGCATACGAAGCTACCAGCGCTCGGCGCACTTTCGACACATCGCAGGTCGCTTTGAAGATGAGGCCCGCGCGGCCGCGCACATCGCAGGGCGCTTTCAAGATATGGGCGCCCACGCGGCGTACGCAACAGCCGCCCGTATTGGCAGGCTAAGTCCCAGTTTGGCCTTGGCTGAGCTTGAAGGTCAAATTTACGATTTACAGAACCAGAAGTTTTGGAGTAGTAGAGCTATCGGTTTAAAATGTCTGTTGAGCATGAGCTGCAAGTGGATAGCAGGCGTTATTTTTGCTCTACTGGGGCGCTGTACTTTTTCTAGATATACCATTCATGTCCTTTCTGCATTCGAGAACGAACTACAATCTCGAAAGCGCAACTCACGAGGAAACCTTCAGTGCGTGTTAAGGGCGCTAGGTTGCGTTGGATGTTTATGAAATTAGCTTCGACCATCTTGTCGAAACGGTACGCGGACCAATTCGTTCTTTTTTCCGTACATCGCTCTAATATGAGCGGAAGCCACACATCCAGCAGTAGCTAATTCGTTTGCTTGTTAGCAGGAAGTCTGCGAGAAAACCCTCCATTTAATTTTTTGTTTCTTCACGCGGAAGCAGCTGCTATAGCAAATTGAGCGTTTTAGCCGTATCGCTTTCGCTATAATAAGCAGCGGATGTGCCGCTACAGGTGTGCGCTGGTTAAAACGCATCGCAGCGCTATAGTGTTATGGCAGCGCGGACAGGATTAAACGCTCTAGCTTTCTCGGCGTTATCGAGCGTTTCAGTCGTCGACCTCCATCGTCACTTCAGCTAACGAACCTCCCCTGTCGTTTCCGTAATCCGGCTGCGCAAGCTGCACGTTCGCGGAGCTTGTGAGAGATAGGGGAGGCGGGTTGCCCAAGAAGGTTTACCGCGCGCGATAACGATAAATGTCGACGCAAGGATTTTGCAATCGTCGGGGCAATCTCGATGCCGTCGTATTAGCTTGCCCTATAAGAGATAGTCGAGTCCGAGCGAGTTCCATTTACGGGTTTTCTGTTCCTTTTTTCCCCCTTGGTTTTTGTTATCTTTTCGTATCTGTAAAAGTTCCTAATTGCGCTTATATCACCCGGTCGCGGGCACCAGGGCTGTATACGTTTTTGGCACTGCTCACCTCTCCCCACTCGCCCGATCGACCCGCCGACCTTGGCGCCGCGAGCCAAAAGTTACCTTTCCTTTTTTTTTTTTTTTTGTAGCGCCGAAATATGGTGACCTCATTATTTTTATGTTGCAGAGTTTTTCCATCTCTGTTTGATCGACGGTTCTGCACGCTACTAACCCTGAGCGCGCTCAGCACTGCGGCCAAGCGCGATATATATTATCTCGCGCGCCCTTCCGTCCACGCTGATTTGCATTTCTTTTTGTTTTAATACGCTAATCTCGCTCGCCATCGGAGATTCCGTCTCAGTCCTGCCTCGCTTGGCCCGTGCGCCCGCCGCCGCCGGGCATCTCTTCGACACCGTGCGCCCCCCGGCTTGAGCCGATTCTGATCGGTCCTCGCGTTTTAGTTCTCATCCACGCGGCCTTTCGTTTCCCGCTATCGGCGGGTGGCGCGTCCGGGGAGGATCCGCCATCGATGTCGCGAGGTGGGAAACTGTGCGCGCGCGCCTTTCTCGCGCCCTTCGCA
The DNA here is from genome assembly GCF_013339745.2 of Dermacentor silvarum. Classification (NCBI taxonomy): domain Eukaryota; kingdom Metazoa; phylum Arthropoda; class Arachnida; order Ixodida; family Ixodidae; genus Dermacentor; species Dermacentor silvarum. Next base: position 423,652,937 of record NC_051154.1, read on the forward strand.
CCGGGGCCCGGCTGTCACGTCGCGTGGCGCCACGGCCGCCTGGATCGGCGCGCGCGGCGGGGTTGCTCCGGCCGTCCCATTCGGACGGAGAGGGTGTAATTGCGAAAAGGGGCGTGGCCGCTGCTTTCGCCGCACCGCGGCGCGCGCCTCCCACCCCTCAAACTCCCTTGCTACGGCTGCGCGCGAGACGATTTGCGCTATAATTCGCGCTATAATGAAAATATTGCTTTATAAGAAACCGCGAGAAGTTGTGCCGAACAAAAAGGTCCTCAAAAGCACCGATGTCCCTTGACGCTATTTTTTTTTTTTCTTTGCACTCCAGCCTCTGTCAGGATGATGCTGCCTGAAACGCGTACACTCGTAAGCCAAAGTTTTGCGGGAAAATTATTTCCGCGCGCTCAAGCGCAGCATGCCAATGGAAAGCCTGCACGCGAGAGAAGGCATTCGAGCTCTATCTGCTAGAAGGAATGCCAGCTGACTGACGAGGCAACCATTTTTTTTTTGCGCGCGCGCGAATCCGCAGCCAGCAAACTTTTGTTTATGACTTGCATTTTCCCCAGCTTGACCAATTGACTGTCAAAATACGCCTTGGAAAGCGAGAGATATGACCCGGTGCTTTTAAATGGAGAGCTGAAGTCGCGGCAGTCTTGCATCTGTACATGCGAATGCGCTGTTTATTGGGTTAAATAAGCGTGTTAAATAAGCGAACTCATATCGCGCGTCTTCCTGCACGAAGTATCAAGCTGCTTACCTGAGTCGCAGCCACGGACAGACATTTTTCAGCAACTTTCTGAGCCATCAGTAAATAATTGAATGCCATGTTTGTATTCATGGCGAAATTACCAGCATAACACATTCACAATACCTACAATTTATTTACGATAGCAAACACACAGCGCTTGTGCACTCGCAGGACTCCTTCAAACGCGGAGAACTTTTCGGCTCAGTGGCTTACTCATTAGTTTTTTGCGGTAAGCCGCTGTGTCCGTAACGACTGCGCCAATATTTGAGAGTAGGGGCTTTATAAATTTGCTTGCAATTCATGAAGAAATCGATGATGCATGCTTTTCGTTTGCCTGGCAAGCAAAATGAGGGCAGCTCTCTAAGTGAGGACAAATTAAAGCTCCACTGCTCCAGTTTCCTCCACTGGAAATGCGTGAAAACTTAGACCAAGCTTTTTCTTGGTGCTCGACTTGCAGCACGGCACGCAGCAGTACGGCATGTTTTTGAAAAATACAGTAAATTACAAGCAGAATTTCAGGTGAGATTATAAAAACAAATCACTTGCCTCAATTCAATGTGGTACAACAATGTGAAATGCATATGAAAGCATATATCCTAGTTACACAGGGCCTTCAGCAGCAACATTTCCAAGTAACATATAGTAGTTCGAGGCTTGAAGGAAAAGCCGCTTCAGCACCACTGATGTATTCGCGGGAACTTCACAATGTAAATGCGACGCGCATGCAAGGGCCCCGAATAATTAATTCGGCCGGTAAATCAGGCTGGAGAAAATGTACTGCAAAATTATTATTACCACCGTGATGTCTGTATATGAAGACTTCTGTGAACACAGCGCTCGACCCGAGAACGTAGCCATACAGTGACCACGATGATGAAATACGCTTCTTTTTGAAGGGAAAAGCGAGCGCAAGAAAAGAATGACGAGCCTGGTCAGGGGAAGCGCTTCAGCACAGCGGCAACTCACTCGCCAGAATACGTCTCAAGGCGCATGCAGTGCGCCACACAAAGTCGCGTAAACACCCTGCCTATGCGTTAGCTGCATGTCTATCGTATTATGCTACAAAGAAACACCCTCGCTGTGTAAAGCTGGCTTAAGAATCTATCACCACGTGCCTTGATTCTCGTGCAGTTTCTTGCAACTGTCAGTCCACTTTGGGCCAAGAATCAACCTATCTTCACCACGTGCACGATGTCAAATGCGCATCTCTCCAAGCATCTCCACGGCCGCGACGCCGTCAGCAGAGGGGTGGGAGCACAGCGCCGCCTCACGGCGCGCGGGGCAACTTCCTCAATTACATGTTTTCAATGGGGCGCGCGTCGAATGGGACGGCCGTAGCAACCCCGCCGCGCGCGCCGATCCAGGCGGCCGTGGTGGCGCCATCATGATTCCATCAGTCACCGACCGTGGCGTCATTGCGAGCAGTGCACCGCAAGGTTGCTTATCGTCTCCGTGCTGTTTTCTCTCCTGCGAATTACGCGATGCGCGCGCGCGTGTGTGTATAGGCGCGCATTCTGTGTTCTTGTTCGCCTTCGGCACTCGAACGGATAGTGTCGATCTGTATCGAAGAGTGAAATGGTCAAGGGCTTAAGGGAAAAAAAAAAAAAAACGGTAGATGTATTGCGTCAAAGCCGAGCACTTGTAGTGGGTCCGCACCAGCGCAGAATCTGAGCGTTCTGTAATCGCTTTTTATCTCTCTCTCTCTATCTTTTCTTTAATCGCGTCTACCGGTCGATACTGCGCAGCAGCGTGGTGGTCGAGAGCTGGTCACTTGTGCGCCGTACATTCAGTGTTTCTTTCGTTTCTTGCGTTATCTAAAGGTCACGCAAAAAAAAAAAAATGTGATCGCTGCTCGTCAGGGACAAGGCGTTCTCACACCTTGCACAGAGAGCTCCTTCCTGTGCGTATATACGTAACCCGCAGTGCGCTGTATATACGCGTGCTGCGCGTATCATTCCATCAGCGCAGCGCCGGCCTGCGTTTAATCAGATGTCGATCGGGCCGTGCGTTGTAATTAATCCTCGTCTTTGCAACGCGGCGCTCATTTACCTTCGTTCGCGTCCTCGACAATTGCTTGCGTATGTATGATCCGCGTGAGCGTCCCGCGACGAGGCCGTTCTGCGTGTGCGCCGGCGCGTGTCTCATCCTGCGCAATTCATTACGTCCGCGCAATGCATATACACCGCAGTCGTGGGTATTTCCGCCGTAACGTTTTCGCTTCCACGTGGCGTGTTCGTTACGCTTGACTGTGACGCGCTTATTTTCGTTCGTCCTCCGGTTTGTCAACACGTACCCGCACTGTGACAGTTGTTTCCAGCATAGAGCTTCCTACAGTAATCACTAGGGGGAGCTCTGGCGCTGCGATCGACCATGGGGATGATGGATTAGCACATGGATTTGTCTGATCTTCGTGCTTGTGGCTTCGTTTATTACGCTTTATCTGGACCTAAATTGGACTAAATTTCAAAGCAATTAATATACTTTTTTTAATGCGTAGGGTATAGGAAGACTCTGCAAGCACGCATGATCGCTGCTAATTGCAGTGTTTCCGCTTTCCACGCGTCCGTGGCGTAATGGTTTCGATATCGGGCTTCTGTGTTCGAATCCTGCCCTCGGACAACTTTAATAAGGTTTATACTTGACTACTTATAACGCCGTACATTCTTAAAAATGATAAATTTCCAAAGTCGCGTAGTCATTTAAAAGCCAGAAGGACGAAGTTTAGGCAAATACGTCTACTATGCCCGTCATTACCTAGCTGGCTTAAAACTTTGGTTAAATTGGTTTAAAACTAAATTGTGAGGTTTAACGTCCCGAAATCACAGTTGTTCATATGCTGCATCTTTGGTTAACTGCGCGACGATCTACATGACACGATCTACATGTTAATTATGACCACCTGTGGTTATTTGACGTGCAACCTATATCTATAAGTACACGAGCGTAGTCGCGTTTCGTCTCCATCGATATTCGCCTGCCGCGGCCGGGAATCGAACGCGTGACCTTGAGCTCGGCAGCAGAAGGACGTAGCCTCGTGAGTTACCGCGGCGGGGTCTGTATTCGAGTGTCGCGTCGGTGTCTAATACACCGAGTAGGCGTAGCGGGGGGTCTTTCACGCAGCTCACGCGCGGAGAGCACCAACAGCTGTTACGTTAGCGCGCAGGTGTTTAGAGAGGCAGCGCTTGCGTATTGTTTGCCGGTTTATACGTCACCAAAACTGGTGTTCGTATATTTCAGTGCGACCCTACATGTAGGACATTTACCGCCGTTTCATTTGGTAGGTGAAGTTGATCGCGTCGTTGCGATCGATGTTCAGATGCGTTTAAACGTCAAGCTTTCCACTTCGTACTTCTCACTACGTGCATATACACGCCCCTACTTGCAATGCTGCCTGCATCGCAAGAACCAGCAAGCGCATCGGTATTCAGAGTATGAGGGAAGAAGCTTCTCGCGTCTACCGATTCCCACCGGGCGTGGGATCCACGTATACTTGTTATTGACGTTATTCCTGTAAGGCGCTTCTTATTTTTGCGCGGTACGGCTTTACTTTCTACTGATAGTATCATTCTAGAATGCGTTGCTGACAGCGGTCATCGGCCGGTTTTATCGTACCGATGGCGGTCGAGCCTTCTTTTTCTACAGGGCGCCGGAGAATATGTGACACGCGCTTGTGAGTGACAGGGCAGCCTAATATCGGAACCAAATGATCGAGCTTGTCTGCTGCGTTCACGTGCACAGCGCGCGAGTGCCGATGCATGGATGCTGAAGGCGCGAACGGTACTTTGCGCATAGACCTCAAATCACGATTCTTCAACGTGAATGAATTGAGATATGTAGTGTGAACCACATCCAAAGCCGCCAAGTGAGCTTCCCTACACAATGAAATTCATTCCTAGCTTGGCTGCCGTCGTGGAAGAATCGAGGCAAAATTTCGGCTGCATTTAGCGCGATGCAGACTCGTACATCCCTGGCGGTGTCAACTCCCCAAAGCGACAACTACATTGAGCGCGTTTGTGACGTTTTTTTCGACGTGGCAACGCCTGACGTTAGCGCGTCCGTTCCACGCCGCTCCGTGAGGCCTAAAAGCACAGAAAAAAAAAAATATGTTCTTTAAACGGTAACCTCGTGGAACAGTGCATGGCTGGCATTTAAAGCACAAACCGAACGTGAGATGGACGCGACGACACCGGTAAACAAGTCGCGAAAATACGTCGGAAATGCGCGCCGTGTGGTTGTTACTTCAGGAGGGAAACTGATGACCCACTCGTTCACGACACCGCGGTTCGGGCACGAAATTCGAAAACGGGGAAAGCTCCGCCTTCATTTGCTCGGCTAATAAGCTAGTCTTTTGTTTCTTTCTCTTTTTTTTTTTTTTTTTTTTTTTTTTTTTTTTTACTTTGCTTTGAGGAGATTCAGAGAGAGTTCCCAAAATCGAGTAGTCTAGCTTCATTTTTTTAAGTGTCCCTTTGAGATCGTCTGTACGAAATGGGAGAAGAGGACGCCGAAAAGCGCCGTCGAGCTGTATCACCCGAGCACAACCGAAGTGTCGAGAAGCGAATGCGTCTTGTAAATCACGGCTCCCGCAAAGGTTTTGCGCTCTGGTTGTCGTCTCGGTGGCACATTCAACGCCTTCACTTAAGGTGTTGCTTCACTAATTGGCGCATGGTTTTAAGGGATACGTAAACAAGAAAATACGATGATCGTTTAAAACGCGACACACGTTTGTCCTGGCACACTGGTCTTGTGTCGCCGGTGTCTCTCGCCACGCCGTTTCGGCACAGGAAATACAAAGGCGATTGTATTTCATTTTACCTCCGTATATGCGCTCGCGTGTGCGTGTTTGCGAAATCGGGGGTCCGAGCGGCCACTGAGACTTCAGGGCTGGTGCCATACCGCGTGCCATGCGAAAGGAGAAGTCCGGAGGAACGAGAAAATGAGTTTTGTGTACAGTAATTTGCATGACGAGGTTCGGAAAAGTCAGCGAGGGCGGCGAACAACTCAGTTCCCCAGGTCCCCTAGGCTTTTTTAAGTGTTCCTTCACCGGCCTTCATTGCCAGCAGCAGGGCCGGAGAAGTCCCGTTGACCAGCTCGCCGTTGGGATGCACGGTGTCGGGAATGTGGGCTAGCGCTCAGCTTGGACACACTCGCCTTCCGGCGACACTGCAATCAACCATCTTGATTGCAGTGCTTGCATCTTTGCCAGCTCTCGGGCTTCGATCAAGCATTGAGTCGAGAACGCCATTCAAAGCAGCACGCTCGCGGGCGAAGCACCTTTGTTCAGAGGGGAGTGTCGGGCATAACAGCGTGCATGCGTGTACGTGTGTGAACGTTCGTGTCAACTGTGATTTTTTCGAAGAGATGCTGCTTCGGTGAAGGTGCATTCTTCTCTAGATTACATTAAATGCCATTGGCGTAGTGCATGCAAGACGGGACAAAGAGGTGTGTTTCTGTGCCTCTTTGTCCCGTCTTGCATGCGGTATACGCCAGTGGCATTTAATATGACGCACCAACAGCCCAACGTGCAACCTTAGTCGCCTTCTCTAGAATTTCGTGCGAGTGTTGTTAATTTCTTGATTCAATGCCGTGACTATGTCTCGTATTTTTTTGCGTGTCTGAAGGGAGTTCACGTGCTCGCTCAGGGTGAATCGCCCCAGAGGAGGGAAAGCTCGGCGAGCGGACCCTGCGGCAGAAACAGATTAGTCGCGAGTCCTAGACCCGAATTCAGCAACGTTTTCTTTTTGCTCCTAATGGCGGTTCGTTCTCTCGCGCGCCGTCATTGTCGGCTCCATTAAATTGCGCGTGTAAACGTTCTTGCCCCTGTCGCGAAGGTCCTGCTCGACATCGTGCTTTGATTAATGCCCGCCTAATTGAATTCGACTGCCCCCGGTACTCGTATACTATAGTATGGCGCGTGCTTTGCCGTTGTTCCGTAATTGATTCTGGATCGGCGGCCTTGAGGTCTGTAAATAATGTTCCGCGGGATAAATCGTTTCGCGCGCGAGTGGTTCGTGCTTATAATGACTGCTTCGACGGAATCGATGAACAACAACAACAACAACAAAGTGTTGTTCGCTTCAAGGTAAGTTATGGTCATCGCGCTTCGCTACAACGTTCGCTTTAAAGTTAAAAAAGAAAACTCCTGATCTTATGGTATACTATAGACACATTCTTGGCTACATCCATTTGTAGCTGAAAGGATATTAGCAGCTTCGAGCTGAATGACGAGTGTATACTGCTTCCTGGTGTAGCCGCATGTCTCTTCCCGTAGAGTGCTAATTTATGACGAGGAAATTTTTATGCCCGCGGACGCGTACGTCTTGAGCGTGCATGGCGAGTGTGCCACCCGTATGAGATATCCTTTCTGCGCCCTGAGGTTAAAGCGGCATATTCTGGATAGGGACCTCTCCCACACTTTCGCCCTCGGTTTCCCCTTGGGGCGGTAATTGGCGTCCCTTGGGGTGAGAGAACCGCTTCGGGCTTGTTTCGTTGGTCTCTGCCGGTTTCTTTTCTGCGTCAAGTTTCGACAGTGGCATGGTGGCAGGGCTCTAGCTAGCCAGCCCGAAGTCCTTCTTCCCTGCACGTCCTCCGCGGGTACTTTAATTCGTCCTTGGGTGCATAACGTCCTTCTTGGAAATCGAGGAAAAAAAAAAAGAAAAAAAGACGAGCGATATAGAGACAAAGGGGGAAAAAAAAAGACCTCTCCTGGCGGACAGAAGAATAGCCGTGCGAAGTTGGCTCTGCCACCCCCTTTGTCCTTTCGTCGTCTTAATTCCTCCACTTCCACTTCTTCTGCGAAGTTTTTTTTTTTTTTTTTTTTTCTTTTTTCTCTTCTCCAATACCAGGAGGAGGCGTCGTCCACGAGTCGTTGCAGATGGGCGCCTCTGAGCGCGGCCGCTGTGTGTGTTTTTTCCTTCCGCCTTTGTCGGCAGCTGCCTCTCTCTCTCTCTCTGAACGCTGGAGTCGTTCGGAATGCGAACGGCGGCCGATGCCGCGCACCAAGCTTCCTCGTGCGGCCGCCACTACACACACGCACACACCTGCGCACGCGCGGGAGAGAGAGATGAGTCGCGCTATGGCAACGCCACGCATAGACATTTTCCTGGCTCTTTCAGTGTTTGCACTTTCCGAACGTCGCCTCGACTGGTTCCACATATTTACTGCCAAGGCATTGTGCATGTATACGTTCGCCGCGCATTCTGAGAGGACCGGCTGTATACACTTTTCCAGCGGCACTCTCGAACCAGCGAGCCGCAAGCCGATTTTTGCCGCCTGGTGACGAGAGTAGCAGGCTTGTGGGCAACGCCTCCTTCCTCTGGGCTGTTGCTGGAGCGTGTTCCCCGTTCACGTTATGTGGTGGCTCTTCAATGCGTGCGCTGTTTTGCTGTTTTTGTGAAACATTGAAATGTCGTTCAAGAACAGTTTATTAACAGGGCATCACTGCGTTGTTTACGGCTGCAGTTATAACCAGAAGAAGAGGAACGCTGCAAGAAAAGAGCTCTGCGGCACGCACAACGTGTTGCAAGAGGTGTGCGGATGCAACGTGTATTTGCTGCATCGGTTTCCCGCTGACGCCGATTTGAAAAGACAGTGGGTCGCCGCAGTCAACAGAAAAGATTTTGTGCCGTTGCCTTCATCACGTGTATGTTCTGCGCATTTTGTTGACGACAAGCGCACCGATCTAAACCCCGTGCCGATGATTCGCCTGGTCAATGCGGTGGACCAACAACTTGCCGACCCAACCGCTCTGGAGATAGTTGTAGGATTCCAGCGACCTGTAATTCTTCCCAGCCTGCAGGTCGCATGCCTTGGAATTCAACAAGTAAAAAATTATGTCGGGGACTCTCACAGCAGGCCACTCTCGCATGTCGTCCAGCCATCTCTTCACCATGCAAGGATGGTCATACCTGCGGCCGCCTAAAAAAAAAAAAAAGTTAGCAAAAGGGTTATTGGTTTCCTCGGATGGGTAACAATTAGCGTGAATAAATTATTTTTTACCGAAAGTGGAAAATAATTAAGTCAAGGAGAGCAATGACACCTGATGTAATTATGAGATTGTATTCGAGAAAACCATGATATGCGGCACAACCTAGTCGGGAACACCAGATTAATTTTAACCACCAAACTGTGGATACGCGTGTGTTCTCGCATTTCGCCCACTTCAACTTGCGGTAGGCGTGGCCGATAATTGAACCCGCGTGTACGATCTCAGCAGCGCGACAGCCTACCTTCTAAGCCTTCTAAGATACTACGGCTGCTCACAACGATAAGTCCACAATATGCCATCAATTACTGCATAATTCTCGCACGGACACACCGACAGCGATTTTGCTCCATCCGGATCTATGCATTCACGATCCGTCAATCGAGACTGCAGGCAGTCGCATGCCTTCCCTAGGCACCGAGCCAACACCACCCAGGAAAGTCTAGGTGGTGATGACTGAGCTTAAGTAGTTCTACCCAGATTGTTGGCGCCCACGCAATTAATCATTTTTGATGTCAACAAAAAATATGTAGGCGCATATCGGCCTCATGCGACAGCATATCGCGACGAGTCAATAGCGAGGTTTCTCGATTAGCTTCAACGGACCACCGACTTTTACCACGTTGAAAAGCAGGACAAGCACGACGTCAATGCAGTACAGCTACAGCGAACTGCTCGCACGAAGAAACTGCGAGCGATAGCTTTCAAGTGCAGCGCTAGTGCGGTGCCACATTTACTGCAGCTAGGTGAACAATTTTCCGACAGCGGCACGGCAGCGTTGTAGTGGCATTTGACGAGCAAAAAGTGCTACTTCATCGTGCTCGCTGTGAGAATTGTCACTATAGCGTTGTTGTGAACATTAACGCGGTGAATTAAATCAGAAACATGTTGAGTGAACTTACCTCCCAAGTCCACGGGCTCCTTAGACGAAACACCGGCCATCGGAACGTAACCGCGGCCGTGGAGCGCGCACCACTCATGCACAGACACCACAAATTGCAAAGCACTCGATGCCGACCGTCCTGTTAGTGAGGTAAGCTCAGAGGTTCACAAACAAACCGAACTAACGTCTCCGCAAAGCTTACACAAAACGAACACGAGAACTTGAGGACGTACGATGAGACGAATGTACGCGTATCGACGGAAAGACCGGAGAGCAAACAGCCCAAGATGGGTCCGCCGCAAGATGTCGCTAGCGGTGAGCTATCTGGCGCTATGGCGGCGTCCAGGAAGGCTACAGTGAAAAGGTGTATAGAAGGAAGCATTTCTTTCGAGCACGAAACGTGTTTACCGTATTTTCCGGACTATATGGTCTGTCCGCAAGGCCAAACATCGGTCGAAAATAGTTTTGTGTGCGCGCGCGCCTTTTAAGATTGTCGGCAACCACTATCAAATCAAATCGATTGATTTTGGTTTTCATTTGAACCACTATACAGTCGGTAAGCGAGAAAACTATTATCGAGTGGTAAGACACTGGGTTCTTTATTTGACTTTATTAGCTGATTTCTCTATGGTTTAGCACGGCAAAGGTTCCATGCGAAGCTGGGCCTCTCCCCCATCTCACTCTCTTTCTCAAGCGGGCCTACGATGTTTACAAACATAATTTTTTGTCCGCCTACGATCATAGGCGTGAAAACACGGTAGTTCTTGCTGGCCGACGGTTTTCAGTATCTCCGGCGAATTACGTATCACTACTATTACGCTTGGGGCTGATTCTTGCGGCTGTACAGAGAGGTGAAATAAATGAACTTGTTTCGGACATCGATATTGCGCTGGTGGCCGAGTTGAAGTGCACAAAATCAGTTTTGTCGCAGGTCGTTGATGAAAGCCGTGCGTAAGAGCTGGAGACGCGGTATGGCTCAGGCTTTTGTGTCAGTGACATACTATACGAAGATCATTGAGCGTCAGAAATATCGGTGGCACGTTGCATGTCTCTCCATGTTGTCGAATAGATGGCCCTTCGCATGGTGGATTCTTCTTTCATGTTTGAAACAGCGCTGGCACACATTTTCGAAGTTATAGAAACTACACAACACGCTTCTCGAGTTGTATACAACACAGTTAGCAAGTATGAAAGTCGGCAAACACTAACTTAATTTTAAGCTTAAGTTTGCCTCTAAATGCCGGATCCGGCGTCATCGACGTTATCAGGCGTCATAACACCGAGCAAAATTTGCTGACGTTGTGTAGCAATCGGGCTATAGGCTTGATGACGCTGTTTGATTTAAAAAAAAAATTCTGGCAGAACTCATCTGCGATGACTATCCAAGTATGAGAAGAGCCGAAACGTGTCATGTATCGTGCGCATAGAACGTTAGGTTAACTGCGCACTAATATAAATTAAACGTTCCTGTTGGTACCGTTTACAAAACGGACTAACCCGCTGTGGTGGCTTAGTGGTTATGGCGTTGCGCTTCTGTGCCCGTGATTGGGGGTTCGATTCCCGGCCGCGGCGGCCGCATTTCGATGAGGATGAAGTGCAAAAACGCTCGTGCACCGTGCATTTGGTGCGCACGAAAGAAAACCCCCATGGTGGTCGAAATTAATCCGAAGGGTCCCACTACGTCGTGCCTCATAATCATATGGTGGGTTTGACGCGTCGCATCCCAGAATTAAAACAAGAAACAAAAACACTGACTAAATATAACTGCAGCGCTATAAACGACGTTCAGTGCCGAACGCGTGGCAAGCGCCAGTATGAAAAAACTCATTTCTGAATTTGCTTGTGCGTGCGAAACCGACCGCGATCGAAATTACGAGAAAAAAAAATGGCACGTTTTACTATACATTCGCTGCACAAGTATAGGTCAGGACGCGTTGCATTACGAATGCTCTTCAGCCACAGGTATATGTACGTTGTATACCGGTTGACGTCATCTAGGATGCACGCGTATAGGCTGATGACACCATTTGGATAAGGTTATCGGGGTCGAACATTCGGAACGCCTATACTGCGCGGTTCAGCAACTGTGCAACGCGGATATCCGCTTACGCGGAACACTTATCGATCCGATGTAGAATGGAAATCTTAGTGGAGACTTCTCGCAACCGCTGCGACGCGATTGACGCTCGCGATAAATGCCGACACGTGCGCGCGCCACTTCTATAGGGCATCGATCTCGGAATCTCTTGTGCCTCTTTGTGCTCGGCTTCTGACTTCGCGCAGACAAATCGTCTTCAAAGATAAGGTGGGCATGCACCCTCGTTCAATTTCACTTTCGTCTTCGTAGCCGCGCGTGGGCTCGAGAAGCCGCGGATTTTCTGCACTGTTGACCTTCGCGCCAATCTTCGAAGTGCGGAATCAGTGTACGCTCACGAGCAGCGTCTTCGTGGACAATGCGCTGTGTGAACGTTCGCGGTGTTATCGTTTCTGCTACTGTGAGACGATTCCGGGATCATTGGTTTCTGCAGGCGCCGCTGGTATAGCGCAAGAGCGTAGTACAGCGGGAACGACACTGCGGTTTTGCAGTTTTTTCTGGAATGACGATTTTTGTTTACAAACGACTGAACTCTCTATAGCGTCAATTTTAAAAGCGCTAGAACTTTAATCGTTGTGAAGGACAGGGTATGTTGATTTTTTTTTTCGTGGTATATATCGGCGGTCAGTGGGCGGCGGGCCGCTCCGGAGAGAGAGAGAGAGGGAGAGAAAACGCTGGCGTGTTTTGGGTGCATATATGTACAAAGGAAACCATCACGTGGTAAAAACGTTAGTCTAGAGCACTAATCTATGGCGTTTCCCGTGCAAAGTTGCTGAGGGATTTTAAGACTCGGTCAACCAATCGAACTTTGGACATTCCGCAGTGTCCGAAACTGCCCGAAAACCGCGCAGCCCTTGCTCGGTCCCGTCGCGAGTTTCGGTATAGATTCTTCCGCCGTGGCACAGGCGTGCTTCGATGTAGCACGCAGGCCATCGCAGGCTGCGAGAACGTGTCGGCCGCCTCGGGAAACGAGTTCTTTTATCGGTAATGACGTTCTCTTCTGTGGCGGGGAGGTTAAGTGCGTATGTTCTCTTGGGCGGCAAAGAACCAATCTTTATCGGGCGTGCGGCAGCGTTACGCCGTTTTCGGCGCGCGCGATATACCGACAGTTTCGCGATCTTGCGGCAGATTCGTCGAAGACCGAGCAGCAGTGCGAAGTAGCACCGACCGTTCGAGGTTGCTTCAAGGTTGCGACAGTTTCGCGCGGCGAACTGTCGGAAGCGTGTTGCCTTCCTTATATCGAAGCTTGTTGCGCGCTGTTTGTCCGTGAACAAGGCGAAATATGGCAGCGACCTCCGATTGCGCGTGCTTCGGTATATATTATACACGCGCGAACGAAGGCGTCGCGTCCGCTGCCTATCGACGCATCGGTTTGTCACCGCTGACTAGCAGTTCGCGGCTTCTCGGGGATGCTGGTAAGGTTACGTGAAATAGCAAGGACGTAATACGCTGCCTTCACGTGAATAGAATAGATGGCGCTTGTTTCGGGCGCTGAGCCGTGCCTTCCCCGAAGGGTTGCAGAAAATAGCCTCTTCCTCTCCCCATCGCTGTGTTTGCGTGGCATTGGTTGACGAAGTAATGTCGATAGGTAACACCATCGTGCCCCCGAAGAAAAGCGCCCGGGCTCTTTGTGGGGATCGTTATCAACTCGCTTTGGCTGCCACGTAATGATAATTGTCCGAACGCGGCAGTAGATCTTCGCCCAAGCCCATGCAGGGTCGTTCAAGATGGATATAGTGCGTGTACCCGGTAATAGATTGCGGAAAGGCTGTGCGTAGTGCCCCCCTCCCCCCACCCCTCCCCACGTTCATAAACATTATAGAAATTCACTGCAAAGTCCCTGGACATATCTTTTATTTTCGTCCGCCGTATATGCTCCAAGGGCCGATATCGCTTTTTGTGGCGCGTTTGTAGATTTCTCTACGATAAAGTGCGGACAGCTATGAGAAATGCAGCTTTCGTCTTGCAAGGTTTCTGTGACTGCGCGATATATCTAGTTCATTTGCGCGTACATGGTAAACCAAGTACTTTGCATTGGCGTCAGAGTTGTTCTCTCGATGCATACGTATGCAGATACCATATAACCGTTCTTGAATTACCACGTAACACCCGACGCCTTTAAATAGAAGCCGAGTCAACGGCCTTCGTGGTTCGCAAGCTTTGCCGATCTGCAATATACCTGCGATTCGATCGGTGGTGCGGTTTGATTACTAAATGACGAGGGACGATGACCTCTGTGGTTACACAGTCAGTCCAGGTAGAGTTTACGGTGTCCTTCAGTTCTGTATTATGGCGGGATCGAGGTTTTGGCTAGTGTTATGATCGGCGAGGCTATGACAGGCTGTGACGTGTATGCAAGCGCGAAAAAAAAAAACGCATTGAATGTTTCGGCAATTATGCTAACGTTTATATATGCCGTAATTGCGTTCGTGCACATTCACATTACATGGTATCTGATTTCCAGCAAATGTGAAACTGCTGTGGTGGTGTTTGTTATCGCGATTACAAGTTATTGTTATGGGCTATAAATATAATCTTGTTGCCATCATCAAGTGTCATTCCGCGACGGGAAATTGTGACAGCAGCGAGCGTCGATGGAGGTGAGTTCAGTCAAGCCGCCTGCAAGGGTGTGGGTTGGCTTCGCGCAAACCGATTAGTAAGATGCATGTGAGCGCGGTCCCGGGGTGACCAAGCTTCGTGGCAGCGTCGGACATCAGACTTTGCGCGATAATCGCCAATACGGTTATTCGCGAACAAAAAATCGCTGAATTAATCGCTTAATTTGTGACTTCAGGGGACACATTGTAATGGAAGTCTGTCAGTACCCAGAGCAATGACCCTTTTTTGCTATGAAACTCTCTCTAACCTTGCACCAACTTCGAGAACCCCACATGCGCCGTGAAATGCCTTGCTGTTCCAGTTACGCTTTCCGTATACTCCACGCGAAATGAGGCGCAGGTGTTTTCTAGCAAGAGGTTGTTGCACTTCGTGTACTGGCTGACTTCAAAGTGATTCAGCAATTACAACATGCCTCTAAAGTAAAAGACGAATTAGTGAAATTTCGTTGTACTGGTGATTATTGCGCATATTCTGATGTTCGCCGGAACCTTAAAGCTTGGTCAGTATTAAGGTGAACATTTTGTCGCGAATCCCCTAGGTTATAACGTGAAGACAGTCGGCGGCAAAAGCGAATAATAATGAAACGCATTAATCCGTGTTGTGCACACCTTACACCTGTTTGAATGCACTGTGTTTTGTGACCACAAGTGCGCAACAGTGCAACGCCCTCGCACCAGTAAACGAGAACGCAGCTGGTGGCGCTCTCCGCAATCGGCACGGCTGGGGCTGGGGCGCGGAAGGGTTCCGGAAGCGTTGTTTTATTCCGTTTTAATGAATTCGAATACGGATAATCTGCATGTATTTATAGTACGTGTATTGCGTACCACGCAGTTTCGTAATATACCGCTATACGGTCAATGTCCGAGAAAGGAAAGCATGTGCATACAGCTAATGTCGGTCGTATGCCCTTATTTCTTCTCAACCGCTCTATATCGGACGCCTTCCACATGCACTCCTCGGCTGTACTCCTCGGCTTTACTCCTTGGCTGTACTCCTTGGCTGTACTCCTTGGCTGTACTCCTCGGCTGTACTCCTCGGCTGTACTCCTCGGCTGTACTCCTTGGCTGTACTCCTCGGCTGTACTCCTTGGCTGTACTCATCGGCTGTACTCCTCGGCTGTATTCGCTGGCTGTATTCGCTGGCTGTATTCGCTGGCTGTATTCGCTGGCTGTACTCGTTAGCTGTACTCGTTAGTGCGCGAACATCCATCGCGGGTGCCTGCTGTGCAGCTGCGGCGTCGTTTTGCCAGATAGCTGCGGGCGTGGGCAACTTCAACGCGGTCACCAACGCCATTATGGCCTTTATTCACCTCCCCTCCACCCCTTTACACACCCACGCATACTTGACGCCGCTGTTAGTGATCGCTGGTTCGTTGCACAGTTCCGAACATGTGTCGGGGGCGCCTGCAGGATGAATCTAGGACGAAGGCGCCGCCACGCAATGCGGGACGTGACTTGCAATTACTTGTGTATTGTTCACCCCGAAAACTGAATTTTTTCGAACGCAGCACAGGCACTAACAGTGGTGTCTGTGGCATCTTGCGCCGTAACGTTAAACTTTGTTGTTGTTTTTGTGGGACTTTGTGTAGAGCCACTTGTTCTGCAGAGACGCGTGCAGCATGCAGTACCCTCGTATATGCCACGAGTGAATGAATGCATGTCAATTCAATTTTATCGATAAGTCGCATCAAAATACATAAGTGACAGTATAATTACGTGAACGAATGAACTCGGTATGGCAAGCTTTGCCTATACGTATAGTAACAGTGCTCTCATACAAGCTGCTCTTTTGAAAACGGGCACTGGGCCGGTGGGCAATAACTTTAGCCTTCAGCCCGGCGTGCTCGCAGTGCCAGTATACGCCGCAAACCGTTTGACTCCAGGCGCGAAGGGGCAACAGTCGGAAGGGGGAGAGGGGCAGAGAGAGAGAGGCCGAGATTCGGCGAGAGCGGACGCTGCGTTGGAGAGAAGGGACGCGGGCAAGCCGTGCTGCCTGCCGCCTTGTTTCCGCGCTTGATGATAACCTCGAGACGGGATCGGCTACCCTTGACGTCATTGGCGGCCGCCGCTGACGCCATTGCCGCGGCAACAAGCGGAAAGCCCGACAACGCGGGTGAATTTAAATGACGTAGAAGGCGAGCGTGGTATTAAGGTATAGCGCAACTCCTGGGCTGTGAGGTCCGGCGTTCCATTCTAAAGGGCTCTTCGACGCGTTGAGTGCGCGCTCCGTGTGTCACGTTCCGTACGGAGGGCGCCGAATTCGGGAAGACGCGCGTATAGTTTTGACGGCTTGTCTTTACTGCTATTGTCGCCGGCTCTCGACATGTTGTCGTAGCAGTTGCCTGATGTATGCGGTGTGAGTTTATGATTGTTATAATTTATTTACTGAGTTGCCCGTATAACAGATGCAGGATTACAGCTTAATTATTGAATCTAATAGGAAGTTCGTTTATTCCGCGTATCAACATTGACTTTGCATGGATGCAGCGCTTAAAACGGACGAACCAAAAGAAGAAAATCGCCAAAATATGCTACGTTTCGCTGTTTGATTCCACGATTGACTGTAAACATCCGTGTCCAATGGGAAGCTGTCTGCGCGAGCGTCGCGCTTCCGTGGCTCGGGACAAACTGCCCGCATCACGACCTGCATCCCCGGCCGGCAACGGGAGTCGTTCGTTCGGCCCAATCGACTCGACTCGCGTGTCTGCGTGCGATTCGCTGGCTGGCCGGACGAAGGCCGCGCCGATTCTCTCCTTATTTATGGTGCGGACAAAATGGAGGAAAATGCCTGAACGGGCTTGAATGTCTGTTCCGCTTTGCTGGGCCGCGAGCCTTCTCCTCCTGCCTGCCTCGGGAGCGTTTTCAATTGCCCACGAGCGATGCCACGAGGAAAAAGTTTCCGAGGAGGAAATCTGTTTTTATGACGCTTTCCGCATTATGTACCACTGTGCTCCAACCGCCCTTCAAACATGCCTTAAGCGCTTGCCGATGTACCGTATGAGCGGCAAAACTTAATGGGGCGCGATATCTCTCAAGAACCCATGCCGCAATGCCAAAACGCTAAAGCTCTTCTTAAAGAGCAGATTACAGCCAATCATGATGTCGGACGTGAGGCGGCTGGCCAATGGCGAACAGCACTTACGCATGGTAAACTTTGCCAATTCGGCCCCTGAATGTTTCCGCCGCCTGGTGTTACGACGTTCGAGCCCTCAAGACTCCCCTGCTTGGCATACAACGTTACGACATGCTAGGTGACCGACGGAGACTGGCCTTTGGCGTCTGTACACCAGGAGGCCGGGCAGTGTTGAGACGCAGGTTTGCAAAAAACTGTACAGTTTATTTGCACCGTGAGAGTTCAGAGCTAAATTTAGCCTCTCGCCCGGCGTTCAGAGGGGCATAGCTCGGCAGTATACAGGGTGTTGCACATTTCGCTGCGTGCGTTCGAAAATAGGTTTTGCGCTCACCGCTGCACTGTTCTTGCTAAAAAAATTGCAGAAGGATCGCGCATTCTGGAGTGCGCATAGTTCAGTGTAACACTTGCCACAGTTAATTGCCTGGTTTCTAAGAAAAAAAGTGCAAATTTATCTTCACTAGTAGGGATACGAGCTGACGCCGCGCCGTCGCAAGCATGAACTTGTGTCTCCGCCTGCCGGCAGCTGTAGAAAGCGGGCGGTCAGGGAAGGTTTGCCGCGGCGGTCAGGGAAGGTTTGCCGCGGCGGTCAGGGAGGTTTGCCGCGAGCGGCCGTGGCCCGCTCCTGGAACACGCGACTGCACTCCAAAAATGGTATGCAGAAACTCAGGCAGCAAGACAGAGATGCCGATTCGCGCACACCATGCACATTTGACCACGGTGGGCCCACTACGACTAGGGAGCGAGCACGAATGCAAGATTAGACTGTATACGGCCCCCGCACTAGCTGCATCATAAGTTACGCATGTAAAATTTGTAATGCGGGAATAAACGTCACTTGTGTATTTGGTTACGTCATTTCTGTACCCTAGTGCTCATTGGCGGCGAGAAGTAGGAGTAGCGCCCTCTCGCGAGTGACGTACGTCACGACCAGGACGGCGCTCGCTCCCGCTCGCTCGGCTACCGCGCGCGCGTTCGTTCGCTTCGTGCATGTTCGGTGTATGGGACGCGCCAGCCGTAATTGCTGAATTTCTGCTAAATCATGGGGTTTTACGTGCCAAAACCACGATTTCATTATGAGGTGCGCCGTAGTGGGGGACTCCGGAAATTTGGACCACCTGGGGTTCTTTAACGTGCACCTAAACCTAAGTACACGGGTGTTTTCGCATTTCGCCGCCATCGAAATTAGGCCGCCGTGGCCGGGATTCGATCCCGCGACCTCGCGTGCTCAGCAGCCCAACACCATAGCCACTGAGCAACCACGGCGGGTGGCTGCTTTCTGCTGTCACGCATTAAGTGCAGTCTCTTTTTCGAAACTGCGTGAATCGTGAAAATTTGCTGCTCGGATATCGAAGCTATATAGAGTTACAGGGGTTACTGCTTTTGCAACGTAGAGGTGCGCCATGTCTGTTCATAAATATTGCGTAAAAACAATGTCTGCAAATTCAGCATGGAAAATTTTAATTGTACGGTGCTTCGCTCCAAACTTAACATTTCTTGAGTACTTAGTTATGGCGGACATTTCGTTTTACACGGTACAGCAATATTGGAATTTGGTGTCAACATTGTATATAAATGAGTATGTTAGAATAGGATACCGGCTGCGAAGCTTTCGTCAAGCTTCTTATTGCTCTGTTGAGTTGTTCTACTCAAATGTGGGTACTGCAGTAATGCGTAAATACAAGAGTTAGGCGCACATGTTTTACGAAAAAAACATTTGCTGCTACTTTCACCTTTCTCCGAAACAGCCACCCAGAAAAAGCATTCTACATGGTATAGCTATCACCTGAAAGGTTCGTGGTTAAGATCGAGAGCCAAGCCATTACGTGTCATGCAATGTTTCATGGCGGCCTGAAGCGATCCTTATCGGCAATATGGTAGGCACCTCCCGCAATGGAAGCAACCGACAGTCATTATGACGTTGTGACGATGGGCGCATTGTTCGCGAAACCCTTCCGTTCGCTACAACTTCGAATTGAAACCATGAAGGAGTCCTTTACAGCGCCATTTGGAATGCCTATAACGTACTCGAGACACCAGAGTGCAGCTTTGTTATGCAACATTGTCACGCAACTACCGTCTGCATGACCATGTCTCGAACTACAGTGGTGTTTAGCTATACGAATAGATAACTATTCGCTACGTCAGCCCATAAAAGACGCCCTCGTACACCCGCCTTATAAAGAAGACACTATATATGCAAGCCTCATATGAACTCACTTGATTTTTGACCTCCTTCGGTGAATGCTGATATTTTCTGTGTGTCCCATACCACTAAACAATGAAGCTTCCTCTTGGTGACTTTAGCCGTATAGTCTAAAAGGCATATTTCGCCCAAAAAAGTTGCGCCTAGCAGCTGTGTCAGTTGCGCAAAGCAGATCGGACAGAACGGATGGACAGCTCGTCGTGAGCAAACAAGATTTAGTGGGTTTTAAAATCAAGGTAAATGTTGTGGAAGTCATATGGCCAGCGTTTGTTACACGATTGTTGCACCACGGCTACCGCTGCAGAGTGTAGAACTGCGCATGAAAAACCCACACCGCTCTGGACTGACCTCCGTTGGCCGCATGTTGGCCGGCACTGTAATGTTGTCTTTGAGAAATATATTGTTGTCTAGAAAAGAAGCTCTCCCAATGAATTTTGACGAACGAAGACATCGTCAAAATATATTTGAGAGGACTGTCATAAGTGCACCAGCATAGGGAACGAGAGCGAACAACCGGAAGCGTACCGCATTGCGGTTGCGTCCCCGATACAGCCTACCCGATATTTTTTTTTTTTTTTTCTGAGCGCCCGTCAAATTTTGAATCATTTCTACTCGCGAGCGTCAGTATACACCACGCTGGTTGAATCGCGAATCGCAGAGCGCCTCCTGGAAGCGCAGCTACGTAGATCGTCGTCGCTCGAATCCAAATGCCCCGCGCACGTTCGGGCCGCGGAGGGTCGTCGACACGGCCTCTGCGAGCAGCCGTTCGGGCTTCATTGGCCAAAGTACCGGGTGTACGGGTTGCTGGTATTTCGCCAGTGGTAATGGATGCGTCTGCTGACCGACGTCTAGGCGGCTCTTTCGGTGTGTAGTGGCAGGCTTTACCGCAACACGATTCTCCACGTGCTTTCTCTTACCTTCCAGGCTTGTGTGGCTTTCCGGTGTCGCCGACTCGCGGCCTTGCCTCGGTTTTGGGGATAATTTCTCGATGTACGGGCGTCGTGCTGATGCCGTCATCTTGCTGTTCCAGTTCTTGCACTACTTTCAACGTACTTAAAAAAAAAAAAAAAAAAAAAAAACCGTAAGCGCCGGCTATAGCCCAACTTCAGTCTTCACCAATTTTGCTTACTTGCGTAGTTGCATGGAATAAGATGCGTGATTCTAAAGCGCAGTAGGCGTGCTTTAGAGGGACGGTTTCGCTTCCGTGCGGCTTTGATGCACGTGCTGGGCGCAAACAGGCGCGTTGGTCAGCTTGATGTGTTCGCGTTCGCCCTCCCCTCCGTCAGTTCCTTCGCGCAATCACGTGCGGTGTCGAAAGCGTGTCTTGCGGCATCGCGTGCCGGTTTTTGAGGAGTTTAGAGATGGCGACACGATGGGTCAGGCACGGACCACGCTGTTGCGGCTCCTTAGCCGTTGTTAGGTACGACCAGCAACACGCCTACATGCTGCTGACCATGCTTCGTTCGAGGAAAGTGGGGCGAGACGGCAGTTACTGTTGGCCCGACGCACTGCGCATAATGGATTTTATGATTATGAGTCAGGCCGTATAGTATGGGACTCTGGGTTAATTTTGACCCCCTGTGGGTATTTGACATGCACGAACGTTATTGCATTTCGCCCCCATCGAAATGCGGCCGCCGCCGGGGTCGGAACTCGCGACCTCGTGCTCAGCGGCACAACGCGGGTAGATGGGGCGTCGTCTCTAGAAGACAACTACGTGGGAGTGACACGGACAAAAGCTTTGCTGGATGGCGACATGACAGCAAGGATGACACGGGCGAAAAGAGGCGACGGCACAGAAATACCGCGACACGAAAAGGGGGGAAAAAAAAATATTTCCTTTGTGAGATGAGTAAGGGTGGAGTCTTTGGTGAACGGACATGTGTGTGGATTGATCGGTGGGGTTCGCGTGCGTTTCCTTCACACGTATAACTGAGGACACGAGGGCTTACAAGGAGTGGCGCGAAGTGTGTTGGGAGGATTTTGTGGGTTTTCGAGGGATTCAATACACCGTCCTGGTATATGGAGGCGTGCGAGGCGTCCAGGAGGAAAATTCGAATCTCGGAGTCTTAACACCGTTTGGTGTTTCTGATCGCGTACTCGTAGTGCTCGTGAAAACGACTGAATAGCTTAGCGCCGGTGACGCTGCTATAGCGCGTGGTTGTATAGGCTCGACAGCTTGGCGCGATGAATGTTAACAACGCGTGATTGTAAGTGTTGAGATGCTCCCTAACTAAATGGATATATACCAAGCGCAGCAACTTGGCCTCGTGACGCAGCATCGAAATCATCGTTGAATCTCTAGACTGTACCGCGGAGCATCAGGACGGGCGCAATGACCCCTGCCGCATGATTTTTGCTAAACCACGTTCTGTGTAGCAGTGAACGCTTCATCAGTCGACGAGAACCGTACGTCCAACAAGACAGCTTCTCCAAACGGTTTCCTTTCGTGGCGCTGTCGTAACTACGGGCCACATAAATGCCAGTACCCTATCTGCTGCTATCCAGCAATATTTTTTAATGGCAATCAGCTATAGGCACGCGAGCGCCCCTTCCTGAAGCGTGTTGCTTTATCTCACAGTAGTACAATGTCAAGGGGGGCGCGTGGCGGCTTTTGGGAAGCTGCACCTGTAATCTCTCTAACGGTGAGAGTGAGTCACACGCGCCTGCTATAAACATGTATCTTGGTCGTTCAGGTGCGAGAATACGCGCACATCCCCGAGAAGCGCGAGCCCTCCTCCTCTATTTTGCATGCACTCGTTGCCATCCAGGAAGGATCGGACTCGCCCCCGGAATAGTCGGGCCCGTGACCTCCCGAGAGGTGCACGCTCCGCCGCTCTCCAGCGGCGTTTCGTTCTCCGACGTCGGTCTTCTCCCATTGAGCCCTTCGCCGCTGCCGCCACGCGCCGCGTTTTGCGACACAAGGACGCCTCGATCAGTAGCCGCATCACAGGCTGCTTGTTGCGCCGCATTGTTTGGCAGCATCCCCCTCCGCATCCCCCGCTCTGATCGTCGCTTTGCCTGCCTCCTCGGGTGGCGGCGGGCGAGGGAGGTGGAAATCGCCGGTTTGCCTCTGACCCACTTCTGTCAGTCTGGTCGTGTCGCTGAACGCTCGCTATGCCACGGCGGTCCCCGAGTAGGTTCGTCCTCTGCCCGATTATATATATATATATATATATATATATATATATATATATATATATATATACCGTATATGACGGAAGCCGAGTTTACTCAGCAGGTCCGTCAGTCATCGATTGCTGGCCTCGCTTCACAATGTTTGTCTGCGCGGCGTTTACTTTCTGTTTCTCTTCCGTCATCCGCATTCCGCGGCTGTTGGACGAAGCGAGCTGTTTCCATCTCGAATTTAATGGAATTGTTTCGCCGTGCTACTAAATTGCCGGCCATAGTTTTTTGTACACTGCGTAGCGTCATTGTGCAATGATAATGCTGCTGCTTTTCTGAGGCATTGTATACTTTTTCGAGGTGTCGTTTTCGGCAAAATTTACCCCTACGTTCCAGATTCGCGTACTTAATTGTTTCGTGATGTTGAATAGGCGCTAGATCCGCCTCGTCCTCTGTTGCAGGCGGTGATGTCCCGCTGATATACTGACCTTCTGCGCAAGTGGGACGTGCCTGCCCAGTGTTGTTTAGAGCGGTTCACCTTTTCCTCTATTTGTAGAAGCGACATTGCTTCCGCAGGAGAAGGAGCAAGACGCGAACATACTATTTGTTCTAATTTTTCTTTGATGGCGTTGACGTCTCCCGAGACAACACTGGAGGCGGTGAGAGACGCCGTAGTGGATAGCTCCGGATTTATTTTGCCCGCATTGGGGGTTCTTTAATGGGCCCACCTCTGACATTTCTTTTTCCTTTTCTTTTTAACATATTTCAAATGAACACACGCATCGCGTACAGTGTGTCGTGAAGATCATCATATACAAAAATAGCAGTGCTACGCGCCGAGCGGAAGCTAAAAAAAAAAAAAGGAAAAAAAAAAAAAAACCGTGGGCCTCTCCGCGGGCTTTTCCGGTGCCTTCGCACGTCGTGACGTCAGCAAGGGGGTTACGCGTCACGTCATCAGGGCAAACGCTGTCGATTGGTACAGTGCCAAGATGAGGAGAGCCGGTTCTGTTCTCCGAGATCGGAGGTGGGGGGGGGGGGGGGGGGGGGGGGGGGGTTGTTGTACGCCACTGAGCCTTTGATGAAGTTTCCATTCAGTCGGCATGGGAGGGGCGATTGGGGGCGGACACTGGAGGATGTTGCCTTTTGGTGTGTGTGTGTTGACGCCACCCGTAGCTTTCGCTGCGCTGCGGCGTGGAGTTGGTGAGAGCCGCTGTACAACGGAGAACGGAGGCCGTCTTTTGCACCGTGGGTGCAGAGAAAGAATTGGTTGGATCGAATACACCTATAAGTACACGGGGTGTCTTTTTTTTTTTTTAACATTTCGCCTCTATTGAAATGCTACCGCCGCGGCCCGGAATCGGAACCGCTTGACCTCGTAATTCAGCAGCAGAAAGCTGTTTTGCTTGAACGAAGGTATAGTTAATGAATACGTCATAACGCGAAAAACGTGATATGGGAGTTCAAATGATCCTGGAGGATTTCGGAAGGTGAAGTAAGTCTGAGCTGGGGGGGGGGGGGGGGGGGGGGGGGGGGGGGGCGAACGAGCACCGCTCACGCCAGGAACTGAAATTATGTGTGTGTGTGTGCGCGCACACACACACACACAGAAAACACGCTAGCCAATCATTAAAAAAACAATATGTGGAGGCTGCTGCCCACTCCTTGTATGAACCTTGTCAGATCACTTGATTATACGGAGGAAAGAAAGAAAGGAAAGGACGCTTATGCCTCGTGGGTTACTTTAGCTTGTTGCGGGCGTCTGCGCATTCAGGCTATTGCGCCGCTTTTGTCTCGCGAAACAGACACGCTGCAGCACCAGTTGAGTGCGCATTTGAACTGCTTGCTGCCGCTGTGACTACTGCACCATGACAAATTACTGTTAGAGAGGGGAGAAAAAATTGCGGGAGTTGCGTGATCGCGAGTCGGTCAGTGCGTAGCGGTAACAGCGCCTCGGGTGCAAAGCGAGTCCCACTACGTTGTTGCGTCGCAGCCATTGGCCAGAAATGATGAGCGATGCAGTAGGAAAAAAAAAAAAAAGAAAAAAAAAAGCAAGCGACGAGGGAAAAGAGCGGGACGTTGTCTCTGCTTAATTCGTTTTTCTTCTTTCTATTTTTTTCTTTTTCACGGCGCGCAGTTTTACACCCGACGGGGCCTGAGGAGGTTCGCTTTCTCACCAAAGCCCTTTCTTGTATACGTATAAATGCAGCAGCTGGCGCGCGGTGGTGGCCAGCGTATTAAGCGAGTGCGTCCATTCTAGTTTTCCTCCGCACGAGCGGGTTCTTCATGCATTGTGCGCTGCCTTGCGGTGCACGTATCTCGCATTTCTTTGTGACACTGTAGTCGGAGACTGGAGAATACGCGTAGGGGCAAGTCCTCGGCCACTAGCCAACCTAAATGTGTGCGGCAGCCTGCAGGGAGCGAAGCAGAACGGCTGTAGCTGGGCCGGTTGATTCATACTTGCAGGTTTAACATGCGTACACCTTACACGGGAATAGAGCAGCGGACAGAGTTTGCGAGTTAGCGCTTGTCACGTGTCTGCCTTCCCGTCTAAGATGCGAAAGTCTCCCGGAGGAGCTTCGCATACATGTGCGAAACGTCTCTTTTTGCCATCATCACAGGCAGCCTTCTTGCGCCGATCTTGTCTTTTTTTTTAGAGGCGAACACACAACGCCGTCCCTTACACCCGTCGCGCTGGCTCGGGAGTTCCGTTGCTGAGCGCGATGTCATGGGTTCGATTCCATGCCGCGGCGGCCGCATACCGACGGGGACGGAATCCAACATCGCTAGGGCACCTGCGTTCGGGTGCACGTTATTGAAGCGCAGGCGGTCAAAATTAATCCGGAGCCCTCCACTATACGACGTCTCGCATAGCCGCAGTGTTGCTTCGGGACCTTAAACGATCGTGAATCAATCAATTGACGGGCGTAGACGCGTAGAGAAGGTTCTCATTCCAGCTCCGCCGTGGCTTGTGCACCACCACGCACTGTGCTTGCTGAACTGAGGAGGAAGGAAGAAAACAGCCGTTCGCGGGCCTCCGCAGAGTCAAGGTGCGCGCGCGTGTGTGTGTTTGTGCGTGCGACGTGAACCTTGGAGCGAGTGCGCGGAAAGAACAAAAACAAAAAAAGTGTTGTGCCTGCCCGTGCCACACTCGAGGGGCAGTCAGCCAGGCGCCTCGGTGTGGCTGGCCCCTCTACTTTCCTCGAAGCGCCCGAAGACAAAGCAGGAAACGAATTTAAAGAGCGCCTATCGCAACAACGCCGAAGGTCTCGCGTTCTTCTTTCTTTCTTCCTTTCCCCTCAGGCGGCGGCCACTTCTCTCTCTCTCCTTTTTTTCCCCTTTCCGCGACTCCGACGTCACTCGTAGCTTTTAATCTGGTCCGCGCGCACGCACGTTGATGAGCCTGTCATTTACTTTCCCTTCGAGGTGTATAGCTAGAGTCCGAAAGGTATTTTCTCGTTCTCTCTACCAAGGTCTCTTTCTCTTTATGTAGTTCGCTTATAAGATCGTTATGTTCTCTTTGTAAGATCGTAGCTCTTATAGCTGTCCGTGAAGACTGCCTATCTGCACCAACAACAATCTCATGCGTGTGATGGAAACGTTCCTATAGCGTCTTTGTTTTTTCTTGTTTTTTTTTCGTCAATTTACGTAATACGGTGACTTATCCGCAGACTGCGTGTAGCATGTAATATTTTAGTGTAATCATTCGAAGGCAAAGGCCGGAGGCACCTTAACTATCTCCCCTTTCGGTGAGCGATAAAAAAGCTAACCGAGGGGGTTGATATTAACGCCAATAGGATACCAACAGACAATCCTAAAGAAAAGTATAATTTCTTTCGTTGAACTGTATAATTAAGTTGAGGTGAAGGTTAAATGTACCATATAAGCTTCTTATTCTTAATAAAGGAAAATAAAATGTTACCGCCGGTGGGAGCCTAACCCACAACCTCTACATGACGCTTGCGATGCGACCGTCCACTGTCTCTCTCTCTCTCTTGGGTATTTCAGCGTGTCATTCGAAAACGCAATGGTGGCATGAGCGATGTTTGCTCGTAAATATTTCGGTAAATTCGCAAATGCAAGAAACCGCTGGTTTCTCTGAAGCGCGATTGTGATACGGTGTTGATGACTCATTATCGAATAAAAATGACTTTGAAGGCCATACTTCTTTCCCGTAGATGACTTCATTTTGTGACGTCACAAATTTCCAAGACCCCCCCCCCCCCCCCCCCCCACCCGCATCCCCCGCGCGCGCACACACACCGTGCTGCAGATATTGGTCCTTTAGGAGGATAACTTGCTAGCCACATCCAACTTTCTTTTATTTACGAATTCACTTTATTTGTTTGTAACCGAGTGACAGTTAATTATTTCCGGTAGCTCATTGGCATAAACTGTCACGCCATTAACTGTGGCGCTCCGCGTATGCGTCGGTATATACGCACGTCTGACTTTTGCGTATGTGGTATTTCCGGGCAGCGCCAGATATCTGCGCTCGATAAGAGCGACGCATTTGCTCGTACGCAGTCTATACTAACCTAACCCGACTTAGTATTCGCCCTTCTTGACCGTGATAGCTTGGCGTTTCAGCGCGTCCGGTATTCTATTTCCGCCTATCCGCGTCTCCCTCCTTGACCGCCATGGGGATCCCCCTTAGTTCTCACTTTTCACCCTGTTTAACAGCTAGCTTGAGCGGTATTTGCTTTCCGACTAATGCGCTCCCGGAATTGCAATTAGTGCTTTATTGATATATACTGCATGCAGCGACGGAGAGTGTAACAAGCAGAGCAAACAAGAAGCGAGCCCTCCGATTCATGCGTATTCACGCATTTGCCCGGCGCCTGCAGCGCGTGCGTTATCCGCAGCGATTTAATGAGCCTGATTGCAGGCGGTGGCTTCCCCGAGTGGCTCTCGGGCATTGCGTGAAGGTGTGTGTGTGTGTGCAGTGCACGTGCCCTGTTTCAAGGGCTGGGCCTTGAACGCAGCCGCCGTGCGTATCGAGGCGAATCCCTCCGCGCGCGCGTTTGTCGCAGCTTGGATGTCTTCAGCGACCGCGCAGTACGTGTTTTTCGCATGCCCCCGGTACACAAGGTGCCCCTCGCCCTTGTTTGTTGCTTGCAACGTGCCCGAGGAGGAGGAAAGGCGGCGAGGTTCCTCGACCCGTGGCGCCCGTATAGTCGCACTCTCGGTACTCGTTGGAGGAAGCGCGGCTACAATTACGTTCAGTATAGCGTCCGTGTAGTAGCCGAACATATGACGGAGAGTTAGAGATATAGCGTCTTTTTTTTTTTTTTTTAATGCTGAAATCTGTTTGATATTCTCGCACTGTTTGTTATTGTGCTGCCGTAAGGTGAAT
The DNA here is from genome assembly GCF_013339745.2 of Dermacentor silvarum. Taxonomy (NCBI): domain Eukaryota; kingdom Metazoa; phylum Arthropoda; class Arachnida; order Ixodida; family Ixodidae; genus Dermacentor; species Dermacentor silvarum. Next base: position 423,681,071 of record NC_051154.1, read on the forward strand.
CGCCTATTGGGATAAAGAAAGCAAATCTTGAGAACTTGAGGGTAACAAACAGCTCTTTTTTAAAAACAGGACCAAGACGAGCGTATACGAGCATCCGCTTTTTTTTTACTGTCGTCTGCTATTACCTCCGAGTTCCTAAATGTTTTCAACCAGCCCAATTCGCTACACGTTTCTGCAAATCTTGGGGTATAACGTCCCAACACGGGCTATGTATGAGAGACGGCCGTGGTGGCGGGGGTCCGGATTAATTTCGATCACCGGGAGTTCTTTGACGTGCATGTAAATTTGAGTACACGAGCGTGTTTGCATTCCACCTCCACCGGAATGCAGCCGCTGGGAATCGAACCCGCGACCTCGTGTTCAGCAGCAGCAGAACACCACGGCCTCTGAGCCGCCGCGGTGGCTCTAAATGGGACCACAATAAGGATTACAGGTTCGCAATGGAGGGGGTGTCTCGACGTTCGCAAGGTTTAACAGATGACGTCAGCGTGCACGCTGATGAAGGGAAGCTCAAGATTGGGCCGTTGTGTTCTCTATACACACTCACACTGGATGAAAAAAAATAAAAAATCTGTTGTAGAAAAGAAGAGCTTTGGCAGCAAACAAGTCTAAGAGCCTGTTACGTGGCTGCAAGGTGAAAAGCCGAGGTTCCGATCTCCAGTATATATCGGGAGACAGTATACGACGGTTTACTAGGTGTCGATCCCTGTCGACATACTTGCAGCATCAATATGGGTCGAAGTTTCCTGCATGTGCCTGCGCGTCGATGTCTAATTTCAACGCGAGATTTCATAATCTGCAGGAATGGTGGTTCATTTTGAAATCGAAGTCGGTTCTGTACATCCCTTTTTCTCGCCTGCAACTGACAAAGCTCGGAAGAATTAAGTGTGTCTCTAAACTAGGATGTTATTTTTTTTTCTTCAAGTGCGAACCCTCCTCGGATGACTGGTGATCTAACCATTAGGCCACACTCGCGCGTATACGTGCCAACGCCGACTAGCTCTTTGAGATGATCGACGCGGGTGTCACATTGCGTAGCACGGTTGCTCCAGAGCACACGCACCCGAGAAGGGGCTGCTCCGTTCGGACAGCCTGTGACGTAGATGATGCGATCCGGGCGAGGGCCTTCGGTATGTTCTTGCACTGGCATTGCAATAACGCAGAGACTAACGCAACCCTCATTATTCATTTAAAACAAAACTTCGCTGTATGTAGATTCCAACAAGGTGCATTGGATCTGCCGCAATTTTTTTCCCCCTCGTTTCTTCCTTGTGTTGTTTTTGATCAGGCCATGGGCAAGACTGCTGAATGCAGGAGCGCGAAGCGTTTATTTTCTCTCTCTCTCTCTCTCTCTCTCAATCTGTCTATCTCCCAAGTACGCACGTGCTCGATGCGGAGCGCTGTGCAAAGCCGAGAGAGCCGACGGAGGACATGGTCGGGTGCACAAAGCGCACATCTCTCTAAGAGCTCCGTCTCTTCGTTCATCGCACGGCGGCGACATTCACGATTTGTGACGATGACCTGACATACTCGGAGAAAGGTACCGAAGCGGAACCTCGGAGACTTGGCTGAAACCCGATTCTAAGAAACGGGGAAGTTCGACCTGGATTGCACCTTGGCGAGAAACAAAACAGGGAATGAATGAAAGAAAGAAAAGAAAGGCTACAAACGAGTAATATCATAAACCCTAAACTTGGAAACCAGCGTCTACCTGAAAACAGACCTTCTATTCTGCAGTGCACGCCTCAGAATGCGAACCTTGCCTGAAGAGTTGCGCCAGCTCGCTATCGTTTCGTTGCGATGCTGTCTGTACTACGTGACCTTGCCTCTCCACTATGCCCTTGGCAACAGCAAGCTCGACTGCTTCGACATCACTATACGTACGAGCACCGTAGCATTGTCAACCTATCTGCACACATCCCCCAGCTGCGAGGAAGGCGTGTCGCGTGATTAAAGAAACGAGGGAGGGGAAGGGCCGACCACCTGAGGCAGAAGAGCCAGGCAAGCTCTCCGCGGTGTTTCAATCATCCTTTCGCGGACGCTTCCACTTGTCCCGTGCCTGGGTTCGCCGGCGTCTCGAGAACGGTGCTTTCTCTCCTCCGACTCCGTGGCTGTAGCGGCAGTGGGTCGCGAAACCTGTCACTCACGTCGGTGACATCCTGGTGTCGCGGCTGGCGCGTGGCCAACGGTGCGCCGCACGCACTGCGGCGCGCGTTTCCTTCCCGCTATTTCCCGTCTTCAGTTTTTTTTTTTTCTTTCTTTTTTTTTCTGTTCTCTCGTCTCTTCTCGACGTTCGAGGCGGAGAGGAGATGTGTTGGTGGGCGTAAAAGCGAAGACGGCACAGGGGGTACTTAGGCGAATGTGCTTGTTGTACCTAGTGTCCCTTTACCACTTCTTTCAAACACCTCCAATCTGTTCGTTACTGATTCGGTACGTGCTTTGAAAGAATATGTTTAAACAGAAACTATGCACCGCGGCCGATTCTGAAAGACGAAGCTGCAGGCAGGCGTTAGCCAGTGCAGGAGCGCGGCCATGCGAATGACGCTACGCAAAGCGTAGGGATTTCGCGTAACTTTTGTTTCGCCCTCCCTGGTTGTGCCTATAGTGTCAATTAGTGTTTTTTAACAATTGAAAAAAAAAAAATTCACCCGCGTCGTTCAAGCCTCGAGCACCTTAGCGCGTTTCGTACTTTTTACGCTCCCTGCAGTGCCAGGTTATGTGGCAGAGAGTATTGAGCTACTTGACAATGTTGAACGCCGGTGCGTTTGCGTGCAGAGATAACCGCCTTCGCGCCCGGCATTAATATATGACGATGATTTTTATTGGCATCCTGATGAGGATTTCTAACGGGGCGGCGACAAATAGTCACCTAGCTAGCTTGAGCTTATCGAGGTTTACTATGCGGGAATCGGCGCCAGACGTTTTATGCGCGTATAACTGTCCGTTTACCCTCTCTGACGTGTTTATTTATTTATGCATTGCCTGTTCCCGCTCGTTGCGCAGGCTGGCTGTCGGTCGCGTGACGTGCACTGCCTGTCCACCTACGTGCACTCGCGTGGAGCGTGATCGATCGTTCAATGCGTGTCGCGCTTCTTCGCACTTGCTTCGGTCGGCTGCACCCGAGACGGTCGGTCTCGAAAGGCGGTGCCGCTGCCGCGAAGTGTCCCCGTCTCTTCCTCTGCCGCCTCATTGCGTGCCTGTCCGCTGCTCTAGTGCTCGGCGCGCGCGTCTTCGAGGAGGAGGCCTGTCCTGTCACGGTTCCGTGCGTGCGTGCGTGTGTGCGTGTGGCTCCATTGCCCTCGAGTTCCGCGTGGCTCTGCATGTGGTTCCACTTGGGGAGAACCAGTCGGCAACTGTGAAAACGATGTGTTATCGGGAAGAAGGGCGAAACCGACCGCGACCTTTCGCTCTGAGCAACTTGTGTCCATATATAGTAATAGTTGCGCACGCGAAATCCATATTGTCGCGTTCCTTTGTCGCGAAGCCTTCGCGTATACGCTGCTCGGACTTTAGGTGGATGTTGGCGGAATTCGTAGACCGCGTGGAGGGAGAGACATGATCGCTTGGCGCGTCCCACAACTGTGGCAAGGAGGGGCTTGCTTGAAAGGCGGTGACGTCTGTGTCGGAATGCCACTTACATTGCTCGTGTGTCCATGGCGTGCTTCTTTTATTTTCCCCCTCCTCCTTGTTCTCTATGCCGGGGTTCAGCCTGCAGCACCCAGAAAGAACGTATTTTCCATGTGGCTGATATCTTGCGCAGTGTTTCGTAATGAAGCCCCGACTAAACTCGCCATGACTGAGGGAATCCCGTTATGGGAGGTCGCCGTGTTCCCTTCGGCAGACAGGTGTCCATTATACCGGAGGACCGCTCCACCCACCAAATGAGGTCGCAGAGCGCGCGAAAAGAAACTTAGCGCCGAGAAAACTCTCTCGAGCCGAGCGCCATCAGCAACGTAATGATGTGCCTCGCGCCTGTCTAGAGTATGCCTCTTGTGCGTGAAATCCTTTGACCAAAACAGCAGAAGCCCACTTACGCGACAATGGAGGACCGCTGAATGAAAAAGAACGTAGCCGACCTCGCGCCGAGAAAAACAAACCCAGAAACCACTTTATGTGTAGGAAGCTTAAAGGTCGGATTGCCAACCGTCCCGAATTGAGCGGGTACAATCCTGTTTTTTGAGTAAATGCCCCGAGTCACGACTTGACCCAGCCGTGTCGACCAGATGTCCCGAACTTACCTTTTTTTCTACTGAATACTAACAATAAACGAGATTTCCTTTTTTTTTTTAATGCCTGACAGCTCGATTGCACATTCTTCTCTTTTGTCTTCAGTTACTTAGTCATAAACAGGAAGACGGTTTTGTTTTGTCGCGGTTCTAGTTCTCTTGTAGGCCCTAACTGTTCACCAGCCTCTATCTGCATTGGTAGCCGTGTTAGCCGGGTAACTACGTACTGCACCTTTCTTGTAAATCGTGACATGGTAGGGACAAAAGAAATTTATGGAACATGGTTGCACGTACAGGACTGACGGCTCTTAAGTCGGTCGCCATGCCTCCTATCCCCCGTTCCCGACTTCGCCTACTCGAAAGTTGGCAACTGCGCGTCGTCACGCAAGTATCCGCTCCAAAGTTGTGTAGAAACTGAGTACGATAGTACAAGACTTCGCCAGTTGCGGTCAAGCGCAGTTGGCCAAGCAGTTGTGTGTCCGAACGTTACAATTCGCTTTCGTAAACTTAACGAAATTATTTTGGAGCTCAGCGGCGGCTTTCTGTCCACATCCAACCACATCGTTTTCCTTATCGACGTTACAGCTTGGTTACAGTTGCTTTAGTGCAACGGACTGACTATAGCATCGCATAAATTTTTCACATGTACATAGCGCGTGCAAAGTTAAAAGGGACATTCTCGGCACGGGCGCTGACGCTGCTTCAGGTGTCAGTTCTGCAAACATCAGTGTTCGTTGACCATTTATCTTTTCATGCGACGATAGAAAGCGAAACCCTTTCCACTTCCGTCCGAGTATACAGGCGGGGATTTTTTAAAAGTCAATCTACCTTAATTAACCGAACGTGACGCTGGCTGTGGCAGCACTCTATCGTCTGTGAGAAGTTCTCAAAAAGAATCAGGGGCACCGAGTGGCTTATATAGCGTGAAAACAAGGAAAACGCAGGAGAATATTATTCCGTTCTAGCCATGCCACATTTCCGTGTCGGCCGTGTATAGGCAAAACGGCAATCCTCTCCCTGCCTTGTGTCGGTGCAGACGCAAGGCGGACTTTTTTTTACGGTACGGTCAGGCGCTTTACAGGTAACGTGATTTGGCCAGAGCTCTCTATATACACACTTTTCCCTACTATTAAACTTGCCTTCTTTTTAGCGCCGGAATCATTTCGGCCGGGGTCTGTCCACCAGCTTCCTATCCAAATCTAAGTCAGTTTGCGCCGCCACATGCCGAGAAGTGGGGGGAAGAGACAATGACTTGAGAGAGTGGGCCGCCCCTGCCGTCACGCGACCACCAAATGGGTCATGCGAGAAGCATATGGTCCGTGCTGCATATGATTTTAGAGAACGACAGTTGAAATAATTGCGACTCCGCGGGCGTGCAGAGTTCAGCGTCCAAACGTTTCATGCCCCCTTCCATTCATGTACGGTACAGAAACGAATAATGATCGTCCAAGTGTCGATATCGTGTCAGGGGCTTGTGTTAGGTAATATATACAGCATAGCTTTCGTTCATTCAATCGTTATTGCTCATTCAGGTTCCTTTCAGTTGTGCAACTCGGTTATAGTGTACTGCTGGTTACTTGGTTGTAGCGTATGCTCTTAATTTCGGTGTTACGGAAGGGCTGGCATTATTGTTGTTGTTGTTGTTGTTGTTGTTGTTGTTGTTGTGGTACGTGATGGTATCGCAACACTGCCGCGCTGGTCTGCGGCGCCTGTCGTCGCAGCTGACGAATTTGTTCTCCCGGTACTCGACGAAAAAATTCGGCAACCACAAACTAATCGAAATTTTGTATCGGATTCCGCTCCAAATACCAGTATTCGCACGCTCCTGCTTGACAGCAACTATTGCTTGTTTCTCCCCCCCCCTCCCCCCCCCCACACACACACACCACCACACACACACACACGCATACACAATAGAGAGAGAGGGAGAGAAAAGTAGAGCGAGAGAAACCGCCCTGGCTTGCGTTTTTCTTCTTTTTTTTTTGCATGTATTTTTGTTTACCTGAAACATGCCGGCATGTACAGCAGCTCTGCGGTTCGAGCATTCCATGGAGCATTCCGATGATGCCTCTTCCCTCCTACTCCTGCGGCGGTCATTCCGCGAAGCATTCGACCTTTCTCATTACTTTTCTCCCGGGCGGTGAGGCGCCACGCACGTTCGAGTAGCGGGAGCAGCAGAACGGCAAGAGTGAAAACTAGCTGCTGCTGGTGCTTCTCGGGGAACTGGTTTTTCACTTGCCGGAAGGAAAAAGGAAAAATTTCCGCGGCGGTGCGTCGTTCTCTCATCCTTGGCACCCGCTCTCCTCGCCTCGGGCGCGCGGCGGTGCTTCCCCGCGCGTCACTACGACTGTCTGTCTGGCGCGCGCTGTTTTTACCGCCGCTCTGATGGGGGGCACGCGAGGTGCGCGTCCGCCCAGCGCCCAACTGGTCGAGCAAGCGCCGCTGTGCCAGCCAGCGAGTGCTTCCTCTACTGTGGCCGCCGCCACCGCTAGCATCTTCGTACGCCGGCAGAGACCCTAACGTCGTTGCTGCGAATTACGGAAAAAGAGAGGGCGCAGGTAGTAGTAATCTAGCTGAAACAAATGCGCCGCGCTCACGTGGGAAACATGTGCGGAAGCTGTGCAGATGTTGTGCTGTGCGTCAGTCATTGCGTTAAAAACAAACGCACCGCACTGAGGGGCCGTATTCCACTTGGCGATAGTTCGCCTAGGCGACAATTTCGCCTTCAGGCACGCGCTGATTGGCTGGTTGAGCAAAATTGAATGACGACGGGCTCAACCAGCCAATCAGCTCATCCAATTTTGCTAAAACAGCCACTCAGTGCAAGCCTGAAGGCGAGATTGTCGCCTAGGCGGCCTAGGCGAACTATCGCCGAAGTGGAACGTTTCAGCATACGACCCCTGCTGACCGATGAATTGCAGCGAATCATACTTATTGCACTTTATCTGTGGGGACCTGACATATTTTAGAGCTCCTTAAGATTTACACGCTGCAGACAAGCATTTAAGGCCGTTGTAGGCACAGAGCATAGTTTAAAAAAGTTAACAGCAAGCGAAAACCCACAATGTGATAAGCATAGTTCATTGACTGTACTATATTACAGATTAATACGTTAGCTTAGGCTGCCTTTATTGCCTTCACTTCCTGCTCATTTCTGCTTGCAAAACTTCTCCAGCAGTCGTCCGAACTGTCCAGTTCTTGTTTACATAAATTGGGTGCAAGATTTCCAACGGTGAAGAAATGAGCAAAATGCTATAGAGCTGCTGGAAGCAGCATTGAAAAACAGTGCTTCAGCTTGTTAATCGCATATACTGGCCGTTCACAAACTGCGAGGTCCCCACTTGTATTATTAGCTGTTGCTACTTTTTCAGCATGAGATCTCGCACCATGCTATGAGAAGAGTACATATTTGTCAAACCCTCATACATAGCCAAGCTTGAAAACGCTCGACTCATGTAATAACTGGCCCTGAAGTATATTATGGCAACTATGTGTTAAAGGAAAAATTAGTCCCAGCATCTTGTACAAGCCATATTATAACTAGGGCTCAGCATTTTCGGCTTGAACTGGGGGGGGGGGGGGGGGGAATCTGCCAAATTCATTTCACTGAATTCGGTTTTAACTGAAAAAGGCCAGTTACCTCAACCACTGGGTGCACGTGTAACAGAGTGACTCGAATGTTTCTGATCATTCTCGTGGGCGCATCGAGACGCCAGCAGATGGGTCTCTTGTCTCCGTCATGGAACCTCTACACCACCAGCATCTAAGGTGAAATTTGTGAGAGAAAGGTCGAACTCGCTTTTGACAATCTTGGAAAAGGGTAGAATCACATGCTTGCGTGCGATGTGTATTCCTTGCTCGTGATACAGCAGGGGTGGGCTGAGGAGGCTCGAGGCTACCACAAGTTGTTGCTGACATCGTAGACCTTGTGGACAAAGAAAAACAGTCTGAACTTAAGTCAACTGTAAAGTTGTGGCACAAAAGTAGAATGACAGTATCATAAGAAATGTTTCAGGTAGCATGGGGTGCACCGCTGCACTGACATTGCGAAGTCTGAAATGCCCCATACTTCTTGATCTATGAGAGCATCTTTACTGTTAGTAACTCGCTGTTACTGGCACTAATGCAATTCAAGCCCTGAAGCAAGAGCTATGTGAATATCTGCAATACGCTGTCCTCTAAAACGTGGTACCGGTTGTCTCCTGGTGATCACATTTGATTGGTTGACTAACATTAGGTACCGCTGCACTTCACCTCATTAGCTTTGTCTGTTTCAGGTGTAAACATTGAAAGGGCATTATCTAAATTTAGGGTGATAAACAGAAATGGTGCATAGTAATGAAGAAAACCTGGGCAAATGCGTTTGTTTGTATTGTGATCAGATTAAACAATAGTGACTTGATTGGAAGTGAAATGTATGGTTGCTGCGTGGGCTCAATATCTCACTTGTGTGTGCATGTTTCTTCCTTTCTGTTCCAGTTTGATGAATAAATATGCCATTTTTATGCCTGTCATTTTATTTTAACAGCAATGCTAAAACCAGAAAACATATTCACTGGAAAAAAGAAAATGTTCAGCTGTATAGATATTCACCAATAAAAAAAAAACGAAAATATGCATTCAAAATAAAAACTGGGAAGGCTGAACCATAACTATAACCATTGCTGTGATGTGCAGCATGCATCTTGTAGGAAGAGGACAAGAATCAAGAGTAACATGTGTTTCCAATCATTCTTCATGCAGGGGCCTGATTCGGATCACTAAGACGGGCTTATACTTCAAATCATGCCTCAAAGCCAATCGAACAGTGCCTATGGTGTTTCAGTCCGTGGTCAACAAGAACATGGACAAGGTGTGCTTCATCATGGAGCACAACCGATGGACGTTCAAACAGGTGAATGCGACTCTTATGTTTATTCGCCACCCTGCTTCACATTGGACACATGATAGCTGTGGCATGACAATGAAAATGTTGTCTCACGGTGTTGTACATTCGATCTTGCTCAGGTACGCTTTGCACTCGTAAAAAAAAAAAAAAAAAAAAATGTCGATCTGCTGATCACAGTTTCGCCGCATTTGTTCGAGAAGTATAACAGAGTATGCAGAAAGTAAAAAGTCCCATGTGGTGGGCTAATAAAATGTGCTGCAAAAAAAAAAAAAGGGGGGGGGGGGGGAAGTACACAAGGAGTTCAGAAGGAGGTCATGAGCATCATCACCACCCCTCTACTGCATCTATTATGGTTTCCATGTTGAAAGAACTTAATTGTGCTACATACTTTGAAGATAATGAAGTGGAGGGCACAAGTGGACATCTTATTATGGAATAACAATGAGAGCTGACTACTGCCAATGCTATTCTCCAATCAAAAAATGATAATGCTGCTTCCACATACATAAAAGCAGCCTACTGAAAAACAGCATCAGACAAAATGGATTTGTATTCCTCTTTACTTACCATATGGTGGTATGGAGAACAATATCACGTAGTAGGTAAACTTTTTACTGTAAGACTTAGGTAATATATATCCATTCAATTTATGAAGGGCCTGATAGTAGAAGGAGACACAATGCATCATTGCAGTTGTATATGTAATAGTAAATTTTTAAATCTTTCTTAGTCTGCAATGTTAGTGAAATAGACAGATGTACAGGTCAAGGCTCTGTGCAGGAGAGTTCTTATGCCTTGCAGTGTATACAGTTCAGTATGATATTGTTGAAAACATAATTATTAGCTTTGATATGAATAAACACAGATGCCTGGTTGCATTTGAATGTGTATGCAACTTCAATTCTCAAACGAGTCTGCTGCGTCATGTGTTATAGCAGCTCTCATCAATGTAAACAGTAGCTTGAATATGTAATGCAGGTATCTTTTCAGTATTCATGCCTTGTGAATATTCACTGGTTGGCTGGTTTTTGGCATGTTGCTCTGCCTACTGGGAAGCCAAATAGTGAAATAAAAAGTCTTTCTTTAGTTAAGCAGCTTCAGAATGCTACAAAAACAGTGTGGGCTGACTATACTTTTAAGGTATTAGTTCACCAATATATTGAATTATCACGAGTTGACTGTACTGATTTTCTGAAAATGGTGTAGATGTTGCGCTCTGACAGCAAAATTGTTTGGTAGTTCATCACCACAGGAGTTTGACTGAAATTTTCTCTGAACGTTTTTGAGAGCATTGAATGACTTTTATTGCTTGTTCACAGGTGGATGACTACACGAACAGGGTGGCCAACTGCTTTCTGCAGCAGGGACTGAGGCCTGGTGATGAAGTAGCCGTGTTTATGGATTCTCGGCCAGAGTTTGTCATGCTTTGGCTGGGAATGTCCAAAGTGGGCATTGTGGCTGCTTTGGTTAACACTAACCTCAAGTCTGATCCGCTGCTCCACTCCCTCACCTGCATCAATGCCAAAGCCATTGTCTTTGGCAAGGAACAAGCCAATGGTGCGAATTAGCTTTTTACTATGCCTCCAATCTAGTGGAAGATGTTGGGACAGCTTTGCATTTAGACAGGCACTTGATGACCACTGGTTCTTGCTTAGCTGTTTGTATTGTTTTACATCCTGTAAATTGTACGACAACATTTTTACCATGGTTCATGAGCAATATGGTACGTAGCCAGAGAAATGCATGAGGCATCATCATCAGCCCAAAGTTTATTGTAGATTACAGAGGCCTGTCCCCAGAGATCTATAATAACCCTTGTCCTGTGTCACCCAAATGTGCTCCATACCCAGAAGTTTCCAAGTCTCGCCTCTCTCTCTGATCCTCTTGTCGCATTCAACTGGGTCACTCGAACAGACCATTCATTGCGTGATCTGCCCAGCTCCACTTCTTTTTAAAGGGGCCCTGAACCACTTTTTATCGAAGTGGAGAAAGAAATTTGAAGTGAAAATAGGCTATTTCAGAATCACTTTGCTGCAAAAAGTACTTCAATGTGTTCAGTATAAGCAGAGTTGTTGACAATCAGACACGGCCTCCGTGGTGCTCCCCTTCCTCCTTCAATGCCTTGCACTGTGAAGGCTACGGCAGAGTGGGGCAGGGCCACAATGCTCCGCCTCCGAGACGTCATCGTGGCGCGCAGTTCAAATTTCATTTTGGACTTCCGATTTTGGTGCCTACGATGCGCTAAACGTAAGCCAAACGCGGTTGTCCTCACTGAGCCGCAGTGCGCTTAGCCAGTGGACTCGTGGCGGCACCTCGCGGCTGCTGCAGTGTAGCCGACCGCAGCGACCAATAGCAGCCGCGTATTAGAGTGTGCTTTATTACGAAATAAAGTACACAGAAAGGAGTGAGGATCACGGGGTTTTGGAAACGTGAGCGTTTGAGAGAAAGGCGACTTAGCACTCCGCTTGCGAGCTCGACGGACCACGTACGACAGCAGAACTTGGCTGAGATGTTCACAACAGCGTATGCTACCCGCGGACTATGTTATTTCACCAAGCCCGAGGGGTGGTTCAGGGCCCCTTTAATCCCATCTATAACATCATCTACATATGTTTGATCCCTAATTCTCTCAATGTTATGTATCTTATCTTTGCACTGCACAGTTTATAACTTTCTTTCAAGTTCTGTATTAGGGTCTCTGTTCCTAGCACTGACAGAATGTAGTGATTGTATGCTTTTCTTCTGAACATTGTACCAATACGAAATCATAATTTCCATTAAAGCCAGCATTCACTGTGATCAAAATGATGTTATAGCTATATAAGGACAAATTGAAAAATTGGTGTATGCGGTCATCTGTGTCTTGGAAAGTAGGACGGTACCACAAGGTACATAGGCCTCTGCTGTTATCGCATTCATTCTGTGCTTTTCTGGCTGATGTTACTGCCTCATTTTTAAAAATCTTTGTCTGGAATGCGAAAACCAAAGATACATTGATGTGCCATATGCTTCTTTAGAGCATATACTCGTTTGTATATGCTTCTTTGAGTGACGTGCTCTGCTGTCTGAAATGGCTGGTGAATTTTACTTGCTGTTACTGACTCCACCCTTCTGTGAACATAAATTCACAGAAGGGTAGAAACTGCATTCTGGTCTAGATATGTGAAGCCAGTTAGAGCATTGTGTGGACAAGGCAAAATAGATTGACTTGTGTTATATCTCGGGCATGTTTATGTAGTTTCTGTGGACATTCTATATGCCCCAGCAAACAGGAGTATTTTTCAGTATGCCCATTACATATAACTAATAATTGTGTTTCAAATTCTTTACAATCACTGTCTTCATGCCGGAAGTGTCGCATTGTTCACCTTGTACTCGCATTTTTAGAGCATATATGTTCCAAGAAAATGGAGATTCCCTGTTTCTAGCTTCCATTGCAATACTATATACCGGGTATTCGAAATTAAGCTTTACGGAATTTTAAAAGATCACATGTAGCAGGTTGCAGAATTCTTATCGTTGAGCTGGGTTATTTGAAGAGGCAGACATTAGTAGCACAAGAAATCGAAACACATATTCAACTAATTAACAAAAATTGACTAATGAACTTCTTAGTTAATTACTTTGCGACACATATTGCAATTCACGAATTGTAGCCGCTGAGTTTGCAAGATGCATCCACTTGAAATGAATTTCCAGAATGACACCAGTTTCGAGATATTACTTCCAAAAGTGTGGGACGAAATACATGGGCGTTCCAGTTACTTTTGTGCTTCAATACATAAAACAGCATTCTGGTAAAAAAAAGTAAGTAGAACAACAGTGCATTTTTATGGCAAGTTTGATGGCACATATCTCCAAACTGGTGTCATTCTAGAAATTCATTCCAATTGGATACGCTTGACAAGCTCACCGGCTACAATTCGTAAATTGCAATATGTGTCGTAAAGTAAAACTAAGATGTTAATTAGTGAATTTTTCTTAATTAGTTGAATATGTGTTTCGATTTCTTGTGCTATTATTGTCCGCCTCTTCAAATAACCCAGCTCAACAGTAAGAATTATGGTACCCGCCACAGGCGATTTTTAAAAATTCCATAAAGCTTAATTTTGAACACTCAGTATAGTGAAATCAGATGAGTGGTAGCTTGCGACTTTATTGACTCAAATTTAAACACTCATTTTTCTCAAATTCTAAGACCCTTGAATCAGTGTAGGCAGCTTAGCATTGGCTTTGCTTCACAAAAAGTGGCATGCTTTTTTTACCAAATTGCGGTTTTCAGAAGACTGCTTTAGTGGCTGTCTTAAGGCATTCTTTAGAATTGCAGAGTGGTGAATTTCATCCTAATACAACATGCGTCTACGGCCCTGAAAATGTCTTCACATGATGGAGTGAATCACAATTTGAGTTTGCGGATTGCATATATTGGCGATTATACATCAACCATGCCTGCTGTGCTCACTCGGTCCTCGTGAAGTGATTCACAATACGCCCGAAAGAAACATCACTTTTGTGATTTGAGAAACACCAAGATACCATTGGCAAAATGCCTTAATTTGGCAGCTACCCTCTACAGTCCAGTCCAAGCCACTCGTTGAATTGAAACATGGTAAACAAATGTTTAGCTCGCACAGTTGGCTTGATCACCAGGAGTGAACACACGATGCATTTTCGTGCGTTTGCCCTGTTGCCCGTACTTTGAAAAGGGAGCGTAGGGCTAGGTCGTATGCATTGTCTGCTTTTCTCCACCATAAGATTGCTAGCTGTGAAGTGGTCCAATGTGCGTCGTATATCACATGATTGATTTGTCCACGATCAGGTCTGTCGTGTGAATCCAGCTTAACAGTCTAAGTCATGAACCTTTATGGTGACATTTCATTGTTCTTTCTTTATGCAGCCATGAAGGATGTGGCCCCTTCCCTTATGGAGAAGGGTGACTACCAGTACTATGTGTATGGAGCTTGTGACACCCAGCCTCTGCCAGCAGTTGATCTGGAGGAACTTATCAAGAACAGCTCATCAGTTCCTGCAGATATTGACTACAAAGGCAGCATTCATGGTAGGTTGCAAGCAGCATGTATGCACAGATTATGGTTTGCCTGTGTGTGCTGTGATGGTGTAGTCAGTCTAGTTCTCCCCCCATAATTTTGTAATTTATTAATTTTTCCAAGCAGTAGCATTCAATTGTCTTCTGTAATAATTCAGTTATTTATTGTTTGTTAGAATTTCTTGGCACAGCAGCTATGCTTGGCTATAATGCACCAATTCATTGTTTATAATTCGTGGATATTTGAGTGAAATAGTATTAGTACTTGTTTATAATCGGTGTGAAATGTTGATAGCCTTATAAGTTCAATTAGGTTCTCCATTTAAACTAGTTCTTTTTCCCATAAAAGATGAGTAGGATGACATGGAATGTTATATATGTTATATTTGTAAAATATGCTAAAAAGTTTTCTGCAGTTTTCTGCTGGGATGATATTAACAAATGGTTCACAGTTAAAACTGGTTTGCAGACAGGTTCTTCTTGCTCAAAGGAAAGATGCACATGTGTTGAACGCGTCTGGCCAATTGTAAGTTGGTGCAGTACCACTTCATAAAGTCGTTTACCAATACTTCAGTAACAGTACTGCTACAATAACCACATCCATTACTACTCAGATGGTTAAAAAGGCCTAGATTATGTTTGGCCAGCAGTGGCAGGAAACAACCATGGATCACAAATGAGGCTACCCAACAATTCCAGGGTTTCCACAGCAGAACTACAGGCAGTAATGAATGTCTTGGAAAGGACAACACAGTACAACATAAAAAAAAAGAAGCCATCATCCTTGTGGGTTCACTAAGCACAATGAAAACACTGGTTTCCATGAAATAATATAAAAACCAAATGGTTTGCAAAATACAAAACTATGGCGTGCAATAATGCACATTTAGAGGAAACTTTCTCCTGGATTCCCAGCCACATCTGAATTACAGGGAATGAGAGAGCAGATGCGCTGGCTATAGCTGCTAAAGATAAACTATTTTCTGATGCCTGATTACCACACCAAGGTTTCAGATGTCGCATAAGAAATTCAATAATGGCTAAATGGCAGAAAGAATGGGATCAGCTAAGTAAAATCAAGTTGCACTTGATGAAACCTGCACTATAGGTCCGATTCACCTGCACTTTCTGAACTAAATTAGGTGTTGCTGCACTTGTCTAGTCGTTTCGCCAGTTCAACATAGTGGCATATACAAGTCGCCATTTGTTTCACCCAGTGCAGGCTTCATGCAGGATGAGTTCACAGCATTCTCTGCCCTCAGCAGAGAGGTAGTGCAGGGCTCGTGCCAGTGGTGCTATGCCAGTTCTGCACAAGTAAGAACTGGTACTCAACTGGCAAGAACTAGTTCACAAAGTGCAGGGCGAATGGAATAGACCTTGTGAGACCTGCATAGAAATTGTGAGCAGTACGTAATAGATATTCAAGCATGTGAATATGGCAGCGAGTCATTTCTGCCAGAGGAAACGTTTCCTTCATCGTATAGCAGCAGTGGTCAAGCTATACAGAAGCCTCACACATGAACATGTCCATAGGTGCAAGTCCAATTTGCCAGCACTTTTAAAAAACTTTTGCGAAGGCTTTGCAGGGAACAAAGTCTAAACTTGAAGAATGCCATTCAGATATGGCATTGTGGTGAAATGTTAATTGTGGATCGTGGAGCTAATGTTTTCGTCAATATTCTTCAGTGGAGTGTCGTAAACATTGCCCTGTGCTCGTATGTATATTCGTGAAAATCCAACAAGTGATATGAAAAGAAAGTAATGTTGCTTAACTGCTTTTTAAGGTTGTAATTGATAAGTGCAATCAATTACATTTTAGCCTAATAAATGTGCTTGTTGTCCGTTACTTTTTTTTATAATGTGACAAGGTTGGCACAATAACTAATTGATATATTAATTAAAATGAACAATTTGGTTATTAAACTGAGCAAAATAAGAAAAGTATTACATTTAACAGTATTATAGAGCTATCTGTATAATACTTGGGAGTATTATGCAGATAGCTCAACCTGTAACCAAGTAGGCTGTTGAAACTAGGAAAATAGACTGTTTGTGCAAATATCTCTAATACTTTCGGCAGACTCACCGGGTAGCTCAGGGGCACTGGCCATATATGGCATTCTACTGCTTAGTGTGAGGTTGTGGGTCCGGCTGTCAGCTAAGGCAGCCAAATTATGGTGGGGGCATAATGGAAAAAAAAACTTTGATGTACTTAAATTTAGGTGCATGGTATTAAAGCGTTGTCAAAAATAGTCTGGCGCCCCCGACTGTGGTGTCTTTCATAGCTCTTGTGTTGCTTTGTGACATTCAATCCCACAATATGATTTGACTTAATAGTTTCAGCTATATGTCCCAGTAAAGCTGTCAGTGTTCTACTGAATGACAATTCAGTGTGGTGTATCCATGAATTGATAAATTTTCCAAATCATCTGAAATCTTCACCTGCTGCAAAGGTCTTGTCATGTCATATAATATTTGTGCATGACAAGCTGTGTCAGAGACCCTAGCAGACAGAGGCTGCTTTCTTTAAATAAAGCCTATTGCATGCAGGGGCTCATGTGCTGCAACTTCAATCTAGGTTGATATTAAAAAAGTGTTTAATTTCAGCCTAGATTTGACTTATTTTCTGAGTGTGAGGTTAGAAATTGAAAGCAGTTTCAGGTAAGTTTTCTTTTTTAATGCTTAGAACATAATTTCTCACGTTTTGAAATCTGGCTGCATATATGTGCTTTGTGATCACTCGGGTCACTTTTGCCTACAGCAAGGGATGAAGTTGTCTTGAAAAATTTGCAGCTTGTGCATACAAAATTAATAGTTGTACCCAGGTGGGTAAATGTTCTTCTAAGGTGTACCATTTGTGATCTTATTACATGCACAGGATGAAAAACTGAACTTTTCACTCTCGCCAGCCTGTTGCTTACTCTACTTTTGAACTGGGAATCACATCCTTTGGTGTATGGCAGGTGATCTACACAAGACAAGGTTGATTTGTAAAAGCTATGTTTGAATCTCTCTCTGTTTAGATAAGCTTGTGTACATTTACACATCTGGAACCACTGGTCTTCCCAAGGCTGCTATCATAAAGCACAGCAGGTGAGCGCATATTGCATTATTGGTTCTGCCACGACGACTTATGCACGTGTTGCTGTGTAGAGGGTAACAAATTAAAGATTGCAAGGCTTGAAAAAAAAAAAAAATTAAAACTTCGGCTCTATGTTATACCTTGGATGGCACTTGTACCAAACTGATCATACAGATGTGCTAGTATATTCAGTGATTTGTCCGTTCATTACGTTAAAATGTGCAAGGAACATCAGATTGTTAACTAAATTTATATTTGTGTGTTCATAATCATTTTTTACATGTGTAAAAGTGAAACTACACCTAATCTGCTGGTGTATTAATCACTCTGATACTGAGGTACAGCAGCTAAGAAAAACTTATGCTGAACTAAACAAGTCTTCATGCTTATGCTATAACGTGGCACATTTTTGTCACAGCTTGCTGTGTCCAATGCTCTTGTGCAGTGTACATACACTGGACAAAACTTGTCCAGTGTGTCAAGCACCTGCATATTCGAGACTCATGCTGTAAGCCTTTTGGACCTAAAGATGCTCATTGTTTCATTAACCCCCCCCCCCCCCCCCCTGCCAGGTTTTGTTTTAGCATGAACCAGTTGAGCTTTCTTCTGCCATGGGTGCACAGATGTCGAGGCTCTCCTATGTTTACTGCATCTTGCACCTATTGTACTTGCTCAGCTCACGAGTTAAAGGTTTTAATTATGTGCATGCATGCATGCATGCATGCATTTTGTTGTGGATGCAGGTATTTGTCAATGGTGTCTGCTTCCAAGTACATGATGCCCATCAAGGCCGACGACATCCTGTACACTGCCCTGCCACTTTACCATACGGCGGGTGGTATCCTTGCTGTGGGGCAGGCTCTCCTTTTTGGAAACACAGTTGCCATCCGATCCAAGTTCTCTGCTTCCCGCTTCTGGGATGACTGCATCAAATATGACTGCACTGTAAGAAGAAAACTACAGTCTACCTTATTTAAAGTAGTCCTTTCAAAAATTGTTTAACATTGATATTCAGTGTACTCAAGTTTGCACAAGATTAGTATGTTGCAACATGGTCAGCTTCTGGTCTTCTAGCTGTTTGTCATGATTTTGCAACATATACATTGTAAACTCATAAACTGTGGCAGGAGGCTTAAGGAAGAGAAAGCTGGATTTATACGTATATCATTGGTAGTGTTACAGCAACAACACATTTGTGTGTCACTAGCTTTTGTTTGGAGAATGAAGCTCTACAGAGGGAGTTTCCAATGCAGGTGAACACTCCATGGAAGCTACATTCGCTTCATCTATTCAGGCACATAATTTCTAAACTGCATCTCTCACATAAAAGGCACTTTAGAAGTTTCCATACGATGCCAGATGCTGCGCTTTACAATGAAGACGATGTACAATGAGAAAAAGCAAAGATATAAATGCATTTTTAGCAGCTTAAGCATGTTGTCAGTTTTTTGTAGATACACATTTCAGATAATGCATCAGATAGATGGTGTGAAGATGTCTATGGATGTTTCTGTTAAACAACTGTAGGTGAAGTACATGCATTTTTCTATGCAGCAGAAAGAAAAAAAGGAGGCTTGTGCGAATAGTGCTTTTTTGGTTCGAAGCGAATAGTAATTCTTCTCCAATAATTTCGAAGTGAATACTTAGAATGGTAGCAAGTAAAGAAAAAAAAAAACGGCACAGGGATAAGGTCTCGGATTTATTCAAGAAAAGTAAACAACTTGATTATTTACGAAAATCTACAAATTTTCGTGCAAGCTGTTCCACATGCTGGGGTTTGAGGTGCTCCTGCAGTGGAAAAAAGCCTTTCACTTCTTGTCTGGGTGGCTCGTATCGAAAGATACCTACGGGAAGCTGCAACCAGGGTTGGGTAAAGGTGGCTGCCCTTGCTTTTCCACCACACAAGGGGGTCTTCGGCCCGGGAAAGAAGGGGGGCCTTCAAGTACCCAGCAACCTCATCCGAGATTGTACGGCTTGACTGATGATGTGCACGCGAACTGAAGTGTGTAAAAGCACTCCACACAGAGTCCCCTGATGGGTCTGCAGAGCAGGTGCTGTTCTCACTTGTTGCTGTACCATGTTGATCATCTGGCACAGTCTCTTCTGCTGCCGTTGTGAGTAGAGTGAACGCCCATTGCTTTGCGGGTCGTTCAGCATAACAGACATCTTTGTATCTAGGATCGACCAACATTGCCAATGCAGGAAAGCGTGACATCTTGATATCGGGGAACCTCGTCTTGATGCTACGCAAAAGGCTTCAGGCAAGCAATGCTGCCTCACCACTTTCGGAAACATGCTCAGCTAGAACCACCTTGGTACACTGCAACAAGGGAATGACTTGTGACAGTGTGGGATATCTGTCCCCAAACAGATCAGTTGTGGCATGGTCAAGTGGCTTCAAGACTTGCACTGCTCATTCATAAGCTTCCACTCAGTTGCGTTCAAGTTTGGAACTGTGTCAGATTCTGAAAGTTCTAGAGTGATGACCGTACGGAGCTTCACGAGCCTGGCCATCATGGCATGCTCACTGTTCCATCGTGTCGGGACGGCTTGTATAACCTCGAGAGGGTCCAGCTGCATGTTTCTCTGAATTTCCTTAAGCCATCCTCGGGCCTTGGCACTCCGTTTGCATCTAGCCACAATCGCTCTGGCTTGAGCACAGAGCCGCAAAAACCCTGACACTTCTCTTTTGGCATCACTGACACACAACTGAAGGGTGTGTCCAAAACACTGCACACCATTCCAGGATGACCGCGCTACTGCAGAAGTAAAGTTCCTTCCATTATCTGTTGCAACGAAGATCGGCACAGTATCGTGGGCTGAAAGTTCCCACTCCTCGATCACACCTGTGATAAATAGCTCCAGGTTTGCTGCAGTGTGCGAGTCTGTCATCTCCGTGCAAGCCAATGCATGCACGTGTTGCACAAAGTCACTGTCCATGACGTGACAAGTTACACAAACGTAGCTGTCATTTGCCCGCGATGTCTAACCATGAGTTGTGATTGAAAGCGACTCCACTCCACTTGCAAAAATGTCCCCGAGCTTCTTTTTCACCTTCTCTTTGCGTGTGCATAGAGGTCTGGAATAATGGCCCTTGAGAACGTTGTCCAAGACTGCATGGCATAATCCGGCATAGCGAACTTCATCATGCCGAGGAAACCCGGTTCTTCGACAATGTTGTAGGGGTGCATACCACGAGCTACGAAGCGAGCTATCATTTTTGTCAGGTGTTAGGCTTTTGGGGCCGATGTTTTCATTTTTGGCTTGAAACTGTCGGCTATGAATGGCTGTTGACCACTTGCCTTGCTTGCCCCCTTGAGCTTGGATGGCCTTTCGCGTGCATCCCACTTCTCTTGGTAGTCCTTGTGCAAGTCCGGGTGTCTCCTTAAATGCGTTGCTAGGGTTGTTGTTGTACTTGTCGGGGTCTTCAGGACTGCCTGGCATTTAAGACATCGAGCTTTGGTTCCCGGGGGAATCTTTACAAAAAAGTTCCAAATCGGATAGCTGGCCATGGTGCTCTCTGGAGTGGTCCAAGGCGGCTGGGATTGATAAAATGCCGCTGCGGCAGAGACAGTCGCCCACTAAACACAATCGACCACACCACCACGCCGATGAGATGCATTCTTGTACGCCTTTGTTCTGAGTATAGTTCTGTTTTCCTGGCTTGGTTTGAATGGGAAAAGTATTACTGAATCCAAAACCGAAACTTCTGAAAATGTCTTCTCCCTGCCGCGTGTGGCTATTCGTTCGAGCCGAATACTTCGAAATTTCCGAATAACAAAATTCCAATCGAAGCGAATATCGATTAGCGCATTATTCGTTCAACTATTCGAAAATATTGAATATTTGCACAAGCCTAAAAAAAAAGTCATAAGCACTAAAACACTGCAAGCACAAGCAGCACGGCTTTCAGCAACAATTTAAAAGTACACAGGAAAAAAATGGTTTCTATGGTTTCTACATAACTGTTAATTACACCATGCACGTACACAACCGGGAGGGCTGACAAATGATCCAAGTTTGCTTTACTGGTTACTCTGAATGGATTGAGAACATGGTTCCACTTTTCTAAACTGACTACAGTGTTTCTTGCCTTGTTGATTTGCAAATAATTTGGTTGGTTTGCTGAGATTCGCTCAAAAGGGTCTTTCAAAATTAACGTTTGACATGATTGCTGTACAAATGAGTTTATCGCATGTTGCTGTGAAACTGTATGTGCCTAATAAAACTGTTTTTTTGTCTCGTCTTGGCATGACTCTTGTGTTGTAGAGCTGAAATAAATCACTTGCCTTGTTGCTTCAGGTGACACAGTACATTGGCGAGATCTGCCGGTACCTACTGGCTCAGCCGGTGCGTCCGCAGGAAAGGCAACACAAAATTCGCATGATGTTTGGAAATGGCCTGCGACCCCAAATCTGGAGCCAGTTTCAAGAACGCTTCGGCATCAGGGACATCCGTGAGCTCTATGGATCCACAGAGGGAAACGCACACGTCTGTAAGTATCAAGCAACACCAATCTTGTGCTGATAAACCATAGGGTGATAGACAAACTTTATTTTAGAAGCAATTTGCTGCTTTTTACTGCGTTTTTACCAGAAAACATTATGGATCTTGCAGATACTGTATTACAGGCATGTGAATGGTGCAATTTCATAATAAAAAAAATATATATATTGAATTGAAAGCTGAATGTATACTTATATTTTCTAATTCTAAAGATTAGAATGTAGTATGGGGGGGTTAAGGCTTGGAGATTGACTCCAACCAAATAAGGGAATTTATTAGCCCGACGTTTAGGAGCCAATTCGGCTCCTTATTCAGGGGGTATTCTTTGGAGGTGGCGGTGTGCCGCTTTTAAAATGCCCATCGTAAGAAAGAAGAGGAAGGGGGAGAAGAGCGTAAGGTGGGGAGATACTTGACAGGGCACCTGTTCTTGTCAGACGAAAGAGGTGGTAGGTAGGTGGGGGGGGGGGGGGGGTGCGGCGATGCTGGGGGCGCAGCTTCAAGTGTGGGGAGAAAAAAAGATTTTTAAGAATTATGGCTTGTGTCCTTCAATACGCATGCCCTTTACAGACCTGTTCAAATGGGGAGCTCATCAGTAAAATTGAAAGGTCACTTTTTGTTTTTCTGAATCATTTTTATTGTGATGATCACACAGATAATGGAAGAAAGGAACATTCCTATGACTAATATGTTTCAGTCGCTCCTTTGTAAATGCCATGTCAGTCACCCTCGAGGATGTTAATGAACAAGCAGGCATCCTTTTTCATGCCCTGGGTGCCCAGGGAAGTGCTTTCGTCAAAGTTACGACAGCAATAGTTGGTACAGGCAAACAGTAGAGAATAAGACCACAAAATCTGCTTTTGAAGGTTTCTTCATTATACAAGGCCAGCATGTGTCTCACTCGGTGGCGCAAAGTGCACTTGCTCTTATGAACACTAAATTTTCCAACCTGACTTGGACATAAGTTATTTGTACTTCTTCCACAGTTCCTTTCAAATCCTTTGCAGCTTTAATGTAATGGGAAACAAGGTGGCAGTGTGGCACAGCTAGTGGGCTTGTGCAAGTTTTAGCATTGCTTTTCAGGAGACAGTGACAATCAGCCAATTGTGAGCAAGCAAAATCATTCCAGAAGAAATGTGCACTGACAGCATCAGTATGAGGGTATTTTGGGAGGCAGCACACAACAATTGTTGTACAAATAATAAGTACCGATTCTCATAGCTATGTATGTGATCACACAACAGTATTGTCTGTCATTCCAGTAATAAAAGCAGACAACATTCTTGCACAACTGTGGATGCTGCTTCACTGTTCAGTACTTCAGAATTGCCTGCTAACCTCTTGTTTAATGTGCAGTGAACATTGACAACAAGGTGGGGTCCGTTGGCTTTGTGTCTCGGATTGCTGGCAATGTCCATCCTGTCAAGCTAATTCGAGTGGACGAAGCCACTGGTGAGCCACTCAGGGACAAGAACGGGCTCTGCATCCCATGTGAACCTGGTGAGAAATGAGAATCCTTGTGGTTTTCATTCCCTTCAGCACTTGCACGAATAGTGAGAGGGCCTTTTAATGCTGCTGTGTAAACCAAATGTGCTGTGTAAACTGGATGTGCTATGTAAGCATGATGAAAGTACTTGGCTTGCATGTACTATCCTATTGCCGTGACGGCTAAAAAGAATGATTCAGAATATGTTTACAAGGAGTTGCTGAAGTGCTTAAATAGTTGGTTCGTGCTTGACACCCCTGATAGTTCCAGTGAGCCATTACTGGGGAGCTGTGGCCAGAATGTTGTTTGCACACTAAGAAGTTTTGTGCTGATTTTTCTGTGCAAGATGCATGATTACCTCGCATGGAGAGAGAGCCTTAGCGTAACCCCAGTGCATACACTCAAGCACTGGTGGAAGATGAGTTCACCTGTTAGCCGTATTTGAGGCACCATGTACTGTGCCATGTCCTATAGCTTTGTGGCATTCATTCGTTCATTCATTTAATCATTTATTCATTCAGCTGCTACTCTTAAGGTGAAGGTATCACTGTTGCCATCTTGCGTGTGTAGTTCAGATTCTCCCACCAGGCGACACCACTCAGTCATGTTTGGAAAAAGCGAAAAAAATCTGCTCTTCGCCGTCGCAGCATGCCCCGCTCTGGTCCTCTTGCGATGCTGCTACAGGTGATCCGCTGAGTTGAGGCAAAGTCCCCCTCCCCCCCTTCTTTTCATGCCCCTTCTTTTCATGTTGTGCCTCGCACCATTGTTGTTTTGTTGCTGTGCGTGGTGGCTTTCTCCCTGCTGATACTTTCAGCAATGACTCGGTCAAACCTTGTAAAATGGTCAGTGCTGATGATGGTGGCTATTAGTGGCTCGTCACTGCCGCTTTTGACGTGGCTCTCATGTGAGTGCGGGCCACTGCTTCGAAAGCCATCCCGGCAGATGACCTGCAGACCAGTGCTCACTGTAGAACCTTGAGTGACGTTGATCGTCAACTAGTCTTGTTTCTTTCTCTTCCTAGTGTGCATTTTTTTTAGCATTGTTTAAAGTATGGGCCCGCTAAACGAAGGGTCTAGGTATGAAATGGTCACTGTTGCTTTGTGCCTATAAAGATAAATAAAGGAAAGGGAAGGAAATTGCTACGGACCGCAGTAACTGTCTAGCGCAGTCTGTTGACACCTGAACAGCGGTCAGCAGGGAAGGAGAGGTGGTGGTAAAAGAGTAGGACTAAAGTTTAGTATAGAATAACAACGAAATATTTACAACAGAGCGACTAAGTAAAAAGGAAAAAGAAGACCGTTTGTGCAGTGATTTCCTCGAGAAAGTTTGTCACCGGCCCCACACACCGGCACTGTTACGTCACGTGGAACAGCCGGGTGTCGAGTCCCTGCTGTTCGAAGAAGTAGCAGTGCTTTTGTAAGCTACCCCCGTCCACGTGTATAGAAATTAGAGTTGTGGGCACGACTGACACCAGTTTTGTTTCGACTGCATGTGCCGCTTGACCTGATGCCTATTTCCCGACGTTCAGAAGCCACCCCGCAAGCTTGCTAACAATACACAGAGCCCCCATTGCACGCCTTGCAGAGTCATAGAACTCTTATCACGGGACAGCAGCTATAAATTTGTAAGTTGCAGGTGAACTGTGGTGATAAGTTTTCCGGAAATTAAATACTAGTAGGGGTGTGGGAATATTTATAACTTTGAACAGCGAATCTAATAATGTACTGTTTAATTCAGTTTTCGAATTGAATAGTCATTATTCAATTTGATTTGTCTTTGGCTGTATTCGATTCGGTGACAAAGGTATTATTCACACGCCCCTATCAAATAGACAGCATAGTACACATGGTTAGGTTGCTTAATTAGGGTAGAAATTGCACACACTCCCGTGCGCTCACGGGTTCGATGGCGCACCCGCTGGAGAGCCCGCGCGAATAGTTAGATCACGTCATTCGAGTTCCAGAGCCGCGGCACAGTGGAATGGTAAATGAAGCGGTTGCACAGAACGTTTGCTTTAGGGAATTCACACGCGCTCACCGCTGCTAGTGGTCATCGCAAGCACTCGTGCACAGCCTTGCACGCAGCCCCCAGAAGTTGTCCATATTTCGCCGACAGCCGTTTTCGTGACACAGTCGTCCAATACCAAGTCCTCACATTAGCCTATGGAATACAATCACATGATCTACACAAGCAGGGACTGCATCAACAGATTATTTGCTAAAAGTATGTTTCCTAATAGTCACCAATCTGTATAGTGTAAATTGTGCACGTGTTGTCTGCCTTTTTCGCGCTGTCCATGCTTTCCTTTATCTCTCTCTCTCCTAACTTTTTTCTGCTGAATTCGGAGACCTTTGAGCGCATGTGTCACTGTATTCAGTTGTGCACACTGTTGTGCCTGCAATGGTTGAAAAGCTTCGCAAAAAGAAATGGCAGAAAACTCTGCTCGATCAGGTTGCCGTACACTGCAACAAGCAAACTGCAGGCACTGCAGTGATTTTCAAGGGTACGATGATCACTCGAAAAAGAAAGTGGGGGTGGGACCACTATGCGAGTGCGATGATTACGCAGATAAATACGATATATTTTTTAACGAGAAAAGCACCTACTTGAAATCACGTGTTTCAAAACTTCACTGGGCGTCGAAACACGTGACATTTGGTTAGTAGCGCGTGGCTTGGAATGCAGCAGGTCACACACCCATCGGTACTTTTTGATGCAGTCTGCAAGGCTCGCTCATTGTTTGCCGCAAATCCTATTGTTCAACGGCCGCCTACAAGTTGTACCGCATGTGAGCGATGGCTTTGAGAGACGTCTCCCCGGTGTTGCCGGTATGAGGGCAGCAAATACTCGCTGAAACTCGCGTGACGCTTGCTTTATTAATTTAAGTTGATGTGTTTTAGTGTAAAGAGCAGCATAAATATTTCTAAAGGTCTTGCACTACGTTATTATCCTTGCACGTATCAAATTCTAGTCGTTTGCTCGTTCCGTGCGACAGTTGGTTGTGCTTGACTGATGTATATCCAGTTCTGGCTTCGCACTATTGGCTAGTCGCTCATAGCACTTCCGGGTGACGAGCGACGAATTCTAGATTTCTAGAACCGAGCGATTGAGCGAAAAGACCGAGCAATCTGTTCGCGCGACGGTCCGTTTCGTAGCGACGACTTCGAGCAAAGTCGTCGCTCGAAGTCGTCGCTCGAAGTCGTCGCTCGAAGTCGTCGCTCGAAGTCGTCGCTCGAAGTCGTCGCTCGAAGTCGTCGCTCGAAGTCGTCGCTCGAAGTCGTCGCTCGAAGTCGTCGCTCGAAGTCGTCGCTCGTCGCCGTCGCTCGTCGCCGTCGCGCACAAAATCGCTCTTATGCGGTTTGGGCTTAACCAGCTGGCTAGCTGGCATGCACTCATGATGTACCGTGCACGGCGCTTTCTTTTTTTCTTTCTTTCTTTCTTTCTTTCATATTTTTCTCCCCGCAGCCACAAGTTAGTGAACTCATGTAGGACTACATTGAAGGCGTGGTTGCAGACACGTGTGCTTGAAGGAATGTGGGGGAGGTGCCGTGACTAGACTGAGCCAAACACTCAAACCTGGAGAAAGAATTCCCTCCGTGTTTTGCCCACTTTGTAATGTTAGTGGCGCCACATTTGACAAACGTTGGAACTGACGTGAAACAGCTTGATATCTTTTTGCACAGATGGCGCCACTATCAAAAATCGCCTGCGAGATTTATTATTTATTGAAAATCTTCTGCTTCAAGCACTGCTTAGTAAAACTCGTGAGTGCTAGTAATTACATGACACTGTATGGTTATAGTAATGTGCAACACTTGTTGTGAATTGTACATGAAAAAGAATGTCAATTTGCATGGACCTGGCAAGCAGATAAATGAGCTAAATTCACTACTCCCCTGTAGTTTCCCTTATTAACATAAGCCAATTTTATCTTCGTAGAAGCCGAGATAAGGGATTGCTGCTTGATTATTGAAAATTTCAAAGTTTCAGCTAGAATAGTTTTGTCCCGTCGTCGATAATGCGTGACCAAGTATAGTCATAAATTGCCAATTTGAAGTAATAATAACTCGCGAACTGTTCATCAGAACACAAAACAACTTCGCATAGATGATAAGTACACTGTAGCCTAGAAAACCACTAAATGTTGTTGTCCTGAGTTTAAAAGGAAAAAAGATATTCATGCATAAACTTTTGTAGTTTGGCCCATTTTTATTGGCGCCTATATAAATTTCTTATTGCTTTATACGCAATTTCTCTTCATAGAAACCTTGTAAAACATTTCATTTAAAGACACAGCAAATTTCACTTTGTTATGTTGAACAGTTTAGCCGGAAGCGCAGTACAACGGAGGCTAGTGCAGCAAAAACGGAGTTTTTTGCTCCCACTGTTTTGCCTGCCATCAGGTAATGCTTCAGGCTAGGCGATAATACTAGGTGTCATTGGGAAGCGCAGAAAGTAAGCTTTCTAACGAAATAAAGTTCAAATTTGTCCAATGAGCGCAGGAAGCTCAGTGCATCTGCAAACAATGACTAAAATGCCGAGCGTGTGCCGCCAGAGTGGGACCGCAACCTTAAATGTAGCTTTGCATTCAGAAGTACTGAGATTAAATCCACACAGCATTATTTTACACCACTTCTGTGGCATGGCACTTCCATTGAAGAAAGTTCATTGTTCTTATCATGTGTTATATTTGTATAAAGTAAAATATGAATGAGAGAAAACATACTAGCATGCATATATTTACATTTTCACTGTGCGAGATATAATATGCAATTCACTCTTTTATACAAAGTGCTGGGCTTTGGTCATGTTTAGAAATCGTCTACGCAGCGATACGACCTCGCACCATGAATAACTGGCTCAACAAATGTGTTCTAATTCATATTTTCCTGTTGATTCTTCAGCTTATGGTGATGGTACAAGATTCATGTGGCTGTTATACACTTCAACTAAAATGTTAAATTTTTTATGTTGTAAAGGGCATGGTGAAGCAATTCTTATAGCCATAATTGAATGAGCAATAGAGTATTTGTGGGAAAATTTTTTTTTTTGCTTGCTTCCAGCCTAATAAGGTGTATGTGCTTACTTTTCCCTCCCTTTCTTTTTCATTCAGATGAAGTTGGCGAACTTGTGGGACGCATTGTGCGTGATGACCACATTCACTCATTTGATGGCTATGCAAACAAGGCAGCCACCAGCAAGAAAGTCTACAAGGATGTCTTCAAGAAAGGCGACTTGGCCTTTGCATCAGGTGAGCTGACACATGATCTGTCTGTCACCCCAGTCTGCAACATTGCCTCAGTGAAATGCAAGAACAGTGCTGATGTGTCCACAAATGTTGGATTTTTATTGTTTTTAATAGTATTCTTTGGCACAAAACATCTACAGAGTATAGACAATTATCTGGGAGATGTAAAAATGCTCTTGGAAAAGAGAGGGCATGAGTATACCTGCCAACTCCCCCGATTTGTTTGGAAGGCTCCTGAATTCTGACCAGTCCTCCCGATTGTACGGACATGACCATAAATCACCAAAAAAACTGCCCCAACCCCACTGCGAAAAAAACAAACAAAAAAAGCTCGTCGTGCAGCACAGTTGCATTGTAATTTCCATTATGCACTAGGTAGCAGCCAAATGCGGTTGTATATCCAAGTTATTTGTGTGCAGGCCTAACTCAGTTTGCTTCAGATCAAGAAATGTTTGAGGAAGGCGCGTCAGGCAGAGGTCCAATATGCATTGCATAATGGCTGGTTTTCTTAGGTCAGCTTTACCACCATACAGTACTCTTATGCGGTGAAGCACATGCAAAATATTTCGGTGAAGCATATTTCTTTCAGGTGCCAATCAGTTCTGTTGATTGAAAACTTACTGATTTTCATTTCAATCAAGGATTTTCATTTCTTCAGTGAATTTTGTCAAGTTTACAGAATGTGTACACCATGCGACAACTCGCTACAGGAACGTCAGATATGAGAACATTAACTATTTGATGTCTAGCAGGCTTGAAAAGCACCTATCCAACCACTTGAAAATTATGCCTAGTGCAACACATTGTAAAAAAACAAAGAAGTGAACCTGCTGCATACGACATACTCACACTGAGCAAAAATACCCAACCATCTAATTTCCCACTTGTTTTGCTAAAATATGTCGCACACATTATTCAAAACGGCAGCACAATTCCAAGCAGAAGTGTTACAAGATGCATTCGACACATTTTAATTGTCATTAGTTTCACCAATGCGCCTGAAAACATGGGCGTGCAAAAGGGGCACTTGCCCCCCCCCCGGGACAAAATCCTGCCGACGCCTATGCCTGAAAAGAATACTAAGAGCAGAAAGGAGCCACGGTCATGGGACTCAGTATTAGGACATAGTAAAAAAAATGAAAAAGCAGTGTACCAAGTTTGTTTCTAACTTATTGTTTGCTAATGTCTGTGTTTTGCCTTTCAGGAGATTTGCTTGTCATGGACGAGTTTGGCTACTTGTTCTTCAAGGACAGAACGGGGGATACCTTCCGCTGGAAGGGAGAAAATGTGTCCACATCGGAGGTGGAAGGAGTTGTTGCAAGGATAGCAGGCCTTACAGACTGTGCTATCTATGGAGTTGAGATTCCAGGTCAGCTGGGATGCCACATTTTTCTGTTTTTGGAGGGGGGGGGGGGGAGAAGAAGCAGGCATTTGTGATGCTGCGGCAGCGGGGTAAAATGGCAAAACACTGGATAGGAACATCACAATTCTGCTCTAGTTCGATTCAACTGGACCAACTTTGCCAAGTTGCTAACTGCCCACGCTGGCAAACGCCCGCTTCCCGATAACGGCACAAAACGAAACTTCAGGGAGCTGGCGCCGGCATGGCGGCGGGCACGCACGGTGACAGTCGAAGGTGAGAGAGCTACAGGGAGTTGAGAGGGAGGGCGCGGGGAGCCACCAAAGCGGCGGAGTTGCCGAGGCCAAATTTGCTTCCCTGCCGCCCTCCTCCCTCACCTTCCATGATCTCCGCGTGCGCCCGCCGTGCCGGCGCCGCCCGCTCCCTGAAGTTTCGTTTACTGCCGTTATCGGGAAGCGACCGTTGGCTGGCGTGGGCAGTTTTGTGGCCCTCGCTCGCTATGCACTTGCGTGCTGCGATATTTCATGACTCACACCGTTCTTGCATCATGCTATGGTGCACGAATAATTCCGGTGCCCGTTTGAGGGGAGCGTTTTCCGTCTCAGCTGACTTCCGTACTCCCAGGCAGCCACACTGTAACCGGTATTTCGTCCCCTGCAACTTCACTATAAGCGATACGCGCATACATAGAGTGCTATGGTAAAATTAACGGGACTCTGAAAAGACCGTATTATATCCGGTCCTGCACTATAAGCGGTTACGTTATAAGTGGTCTATACTGTATCATGCTGAAAGGAACACTACTGTGTTGTTAAAAAAAAATTCAGTCCTGATGATCTGATTGTTATATCAAGTGCTGCAACTTTTATATGCATACACTACTTGTGTTTGAGGACTGTCCACTTAATAAGACACCTTGTGTGCATTTCATTTTGCCAGGATCTGAAGGCAAGGCTGGCATGGCTGCCATCTGTGATCCTGAAGGCAAACTTGACCTCAAGGCTTTCTTGCGGGACGTACGAAATGCCCTCCCTGCTTACGCAATACCTCTCTTTATTCGCGTAGTGAAGGATCTGGAAGCGACAGGTGAGCATGGACACCATTCTTGAAATGAATGTAGACAGTGTAGCACAGCAAAATGGTTTGTGCACTAGAAGACTTGAGCAAAGAAAGGGGGTACAGGACACGCGAAGTGCTCAACTTTTGTCAGCGCATGTGAAGCAGTGCACGTACACACTGGCTACGAATTTCTGAAATGGAATAGCTCAAAAGCCTTCTTTTCCTTGTGTAGATTGTAATCTTCATCTCCTCTTGTTTTGCCAAAATGAATTCCACATAACGACTTGCCAATATGACTAAGCATAGTGACTAAGCAGCTATGGTGCTCTGCTGCTGAGCATAAGGTTGTAAATTTGTTTTCTGGCTGCGGCACTTGCATAGTGATGGGGCGGGAATGCAAAAACACTGTGTAACTGAGAGATCCAAGTTGTCATATGAAAAACTCCAACATAAAACCCCAAAAGTCGTTAAACAAATGACCTATGACCTTTAGGCCATTCATAGTGTTGATAAAAATCAAACCATTTCCATTAAGCATATTTACATTTGCCTACGTTATATGAGAGACTGTGCTAATAATAACTTCAACCTGCCTGTCTGTAGAAATACTCATGGATAGAGATTAATGGAATTTAGTGGAATTTAATGGAGCCTTAATCTAGAATTTTATTTCGAATGAGGTTAAACGACCTAATGTTTTACCAGCAATAAAAGACTTCTTATTGAATAGCCAGCACCACCAACAGCCATGACAGCGGATGAACATTCTTTCAACTGCATTATGTGAACTTAGGAGCGGGCAGCTGGCTAATATTTAACCTTCGTACTACCTCGTGTCATCAAGGCTGCCAAAGTTGAGGCCCTCACTATGCAATGAGCAAGCAGAATAAGGGGAACCGAGTCGCTCGATTTTTTTTGTTAGTTGCAATCATATGAAGCATATAGACAATGAAGTCAGGATATGCGTAGGTGAAATTAAACATTATTTTTTAATTCATGGAAGAACAGTAAATTCCATATGCTTGTAAAGCAGTGAAAGAAAGTGCATTTTGTTCAGTGGACAAGACACCAGCTGCAATGGCTATAGATTGCAACAATGGTTTGTGTTTGCATCATAGATTTTTGACGAAAGACTAAACAACAGATACAAATAAAAACCATGACCTAGCATGCAGGCTGGCTGCATGCGATGATACGGTAGCCTACAAACTCGTCCTAGTTTTATTTTGTCAAACGAAAGGAAGCATGGCTAATGCAGATCATTTGTGCCATGCAGATTTCATAAACTGTTTCAAGACTATCCATTAGTTGTGACGATTTGGCATTCTCCATTGTGCCAATATCGGCCATTTGCGAGCACTAGAAACAAACCTGATGACTTGGACGAGTGCATCTGTCATTGCTCTGCAGAACAAACATTGCTCCTGCAGTAAATCAAGCAAGCCCTGCAATAAATTTCACATTTGTACCCTTTCCTTAGTAGTACTAGTGCCTGGTAGAAAGCACGTGCTATGCCACTGCATTATTTGGTTATTGCAAGAATTGCATCTCTAGAAGCCAAATCACTTATGCTACAGGTGCATACCTGCCAACTTTTACAATTTTAAAATGCCCAACCTTCAGTGCTTGTCTACGATTGTTGTGATGAAAGCAATAATTTTACTATATTTATTTGCATCCTGTTTGGGGAAAACTGATTTCAAGAAAATACAGAATCTTTTTTTTTTTCCTCTTTATTTACCCTAAAGATTACAGAAAAGTGCAACAGATGGTACACATCACTCAGTCAATGGTGAACAATTTGAAAAAATAAATAAAATTTGACAGAAAACATAAGTAGCCAACTTGCAGGCATTATGCTGGGTAACTGGTGGTTAAAATACCACATTTCAAAAGTAATGGACAAAAAAAATTGACGTCATTATAACGAAGAACAATTTTAACAGATAGAACACTGTTTTAAACTATGCTACAGTTAAAAAAAAAACAGACCTGTTGGATTATTTTAACACCCTTGGCAATGTCAGCTACTTAGAGCCAGTGTATAATGGTACCCAAAATTTTGAGTCTGCATGAATTTTGATGAGCCAACTTCATGAACATTTTCGTTTATGACACAGATCATTCTAACTACGACTGTAGGGCAGAGTGCCTGTTGACCGTGCTCCTGCAGAACAAATCCAGCAATTTTTTAAAATAAACAGTCAGTGTCTTGAGTAATAAAGCAACCTTTAGTAGTATTTAAAAAAAAAATTGTTTTCTGGCTTCGATTGTTGTATTTTTCAAATTATGAGTTTGACATGTCTGCAGATCTACTTGAACCCAGCTTACAACCTAGTCGCACTTTTTCGTTTCCTTTTCCCAAAACAAAGGTACCTACAAGATCAAGAAAGTGGATCTCCAGAAGCAACAGTACGACATCGATACGATTAATGACCCAATGTACTTCCTTGACCTAACGGCTAATGAGTATGTGCCTCTAACCAGGGCTGTCTACGACAAGATTCAAAAAGGCGAGGCAAGGGTCTGAAAGCTGCAGTCAATGCTACCCTGCCCCCTTTGAGGACCAATGAAATTCTCAGCTTCATACGCATTATATGTGCATGCAAAGAGCCTGGAGGAGCAGCCGTGCAACTAAGTCCTGTTGGCTGCTGCCGTAGTCGTGTCCTTTCCGTGACACTGGAGTCGCCCATGTTGCTTTTCGTCTGTGACTGCCTTGTCTTTATGACTGTTGGGCAGTCTGGGTCATGCGGCACAGTCAAGAGGAGCAGTACAAATCAAAAACCGCAACGAAACAATACATGTTCTGCAGAAATGGTAGTAGTACCTGTTGATGCTGCTGTATTTAATTGTTATCTCTGAAGCCAATTAGCCTGCCATCTTGTGGCAGAGCACATTTAAAATTGGTGCTGGGATATCATGGAAAGAAGAGGGCAGGGCCACTTGTTTAGGAGAAAGATTGCAGCTGCCTCTTGCATGTATTTTTTTTATTACATTATTCGTAAACTGTTTTTCATAACATGCCATGTGATAGAATGTCGTCACAGTGTCAGAATGTTGCTCAGTTTGCAGGCACATATCATTGAGAAGGAAGGCAGTGCCATTTCTGCTTTGTATTTGGAACAATCTGCAGTTCACACTCTTGTGCTGCTGATGCAGAGGCGAGAAGACAAGCTAGCTTGTGAAGTAGTGTGTGTTGTCCTTGCTTCATGCTGCTCCCACATTCCATTACAACAGTGATGCTTTTGTGATGAGGCTGTCTATCATCTTGCCGCTGCTTTGAGATTATGGAGATATGCTACTTTGTGTACTACAAGCCCTTCTGTAGTGTTGCATAACAAGTGACAAGTGATGCAGCCTTGCATTTGGATGCCTACAAGTGTGCACAGTGTGTTCGTTGCTATTTTAGGGCTATTCTCCGGCAGCTGTGTTTAGCAGGCTCCGAATGCAATATAAACAGAGTTTTGATCTGTTCGAAGGAAGCGTTGCAAATTTTTAGCACTGCAAATGGCAAGAGCAGTGTACACTCAAATTTGTCTAGTGGGTTCTATCCTAATTGAAAGCTAGCGGGCAAATTGCAATCGGATTATATTGCACCCAGTTATGTGCTAACATATCCTAACAGAGTAATCCTGCTATTGGTCCTGCTATTGGTATTAGTCCTGCTATTGGCTATTGGTTTCACCAACCTTGTGGTAGAAGCTCATCAGTAGCCTTGCACCTGCCTTGTTCTAGGTGGAAAGACAAGAGGAAATTCCGTGAGCACTTCCGCACTTTGCCATGTGCTGCAGATCGAGATGCAGAAATTATTATAAAGGCGCCCAGTGCATCACTTATACGAGGGTGCAGTTGTTCATGAGGCATTTAAGACCTGCTGTTGGTCGTCGCAGAATTTTATTTTGTTATGTGCAAAGACAAACTGTTGGTGCAGTGTGTTGAAAAAAAAAATGCATTTGCTATTACGAGAGCACTTTTTATCACTGTTGCCCACAGTTTGGTGAGGGAGGCAGTTTTGCCATTTACATTTTTTTTTACTATAAAAAAGGGAGCAAGTTGAATGTTGTTTCTTGCTAAGCAAGGGGGTTTCCGTGTTGATATTGTACATATATTGCTGAGAGAGAAAGGTTTTTTTGTTAGGCTTCTGTGATAAACACGACCAGACCAGCTGAAGCCATCCTGTTGTAATCAAACCTCTGTACTTAGCAAAAATAAAAATATTACAAATATCAGTTTGTGAATGCGTCTTTTTTTTTTTTTGGCAGGATGTCAAGTTTGT
Organism: Dermacentor silvarum; assembly: GCF_013339745.2. Classification (NCBI taxonomy): domain Eukaryota; kingdom Metazoa; phylum Arthropoda; class Arachnida; order Ixodida; family Ixodidae; genus Dermacentor; species Dermacentor silvarum. The sequence continues at coordinate 423,716,246 of NC_051154.1, forward strand.
GTGACTACTGTGTGAAGTAGGCAAGCTTATCAAATGCACACCTGATAACTCTACTGTAAACAGAGCTTAAAGAGATAAGTTGAGCTGTATTAGTAATTTACCCTTATACAGTACCAAAAAAACCTCTCTTACAGTGAGAGAAGGCTTGATAAGCCAGGAAGCACGCAAGATCAAAAGATGGGTGAGCCTACAAGTGTTACATGGATGAGCCCACAAGTTCTCGTACTCGCTCGCTGAGACTTGAATTTTGGCGGCTCTATTCAGGCGTAGTTTTCTTTATCAGAAAAAAAAATCAATAACACATTCTAAAAGAGCCCAAGACTGAACTTGGCAAGTTCCAAGAACTTTTAGAGCCACAATGGTCCAAATAAAAAAAAGTACTACAAAATTCGCAAGGACTTGCCAGCATTAGGGTTTCAGCGCAAAATTTAAAAATTGTAACTTTGACCTGCACTATTTCTTATAATAATGGATCTATTATTGCGAAATCAATGAAAATAAAGTTTTGAAAGAATAGCTTATCAGATGTCACTGATTTAGAGCTTCGCATTAGTGTCCCTTTAAGACACAAGTGGAATTTGTGATCATTTTTACAATGCAAAATTGGCCTGCCAATATTTTTCAGGTGACCTTGAAACACCCTTGTAGAAACGAATGCAACTAGTGTAGATAATCTCTTATTAAAAATGAGTGTGACGAGCATGCCTGGCCCCGGAAGTCACTGGAATCATCTGCAGTTCCTGTTTGGGGGACAAAATTCTAAATTTGTTTGTTTACAAGGATGGTAACCACCATTTACATTTGACAGCTTGCAGCAAGTAGACAAAAGGGAATTCACCTACAAATAGGTTATACTGAATACTTAGGTGAGCACAGTATTCTAATGCAGAGCATGGTTCTTGCACGGATTTTATGGTCACAGCAGTTTGAAGGATGCTTTGTTTGCAGGGTTTGCTGGCTGGGTATAACACATTATGACGACTATTTGAAGAAAAAAAAATCAAGAAAGGTGCTCGCTGTATTCGAACTTGAGTCCCGCGATTCAGTATGGTCATATCCTTTAGCTCTAGATAAGACGAAAAAAACGTGTCAAGAGGTACGAAAACTCGAGCAAAAATAGTAATATAATCAAAAGTGACAGCTCTCCGGAGTACAAGCCAGCCATCGGTGTCGTCGCTTCCCATTTTAGATAAAACTCGCCCATGGCATTGCTTTGGCATAAAATATGAGAGAGATAAAATTGATGTAATGTACGTAGATTACACAAAAGCATTTCACACACTACGCCATAAGCTGCTGCTTAAACTAATGCAAAGCTTTTACTTTGGCTAGCTGCCCACCACTGTAGCTCAGTGGCTGTGGCACTCTGCTGCTGGGTTTAATTTTCTGTCTCGGCCGCCAAATTTCATTTGGGCGAAATGCAAGAAATGCTTGTGTACTTATTAGGTGCATGTTAAAAAAAACCTTGGGCAATCAAAATTAAACCGGAGCCTTCCACTACAGCATCTCTCGTAGCCCCTGTGTTGCATTGGGATGTTGAACCCCACGAATCAGTCAATCAACGTTGGTTAACTAATTAATTGCTCTTAAAGTCCCGTTTTTAGGTTTTAACAATGTGCAGTCTTCTGAGGTCCGTGTTACCTCAACCCATTGCTCAATACTGAGGCCGCACTTATCATTTGCTGTGATACTATTGGGGATACTGGAGACTTTCCAGTTAGAAAACAATTGTGTGCTGACGATAGTGTACTCTGTACATCAAGCATTTAATTTATTAGTGGAACATGACTATGAAAGAAGAAAAAAAAAAAAAGCATGATGCACCTGCCTTCTGTGTCTGCACGCTTCAGAAAACAGTGCGTCTTCAGTTGTCAGCAGTGCGAAGAGGAAAAGCCCCAGCTGTTCAGCAACAACTCCACGGTTGCACATCACACGTATAAGCAGCCAAAATTGTGAAGTGTGGTGACTGAAATGACAGCTCCCAGCATGGGGTTGCTGGAATAGGAGAGATTTCACTGGCCTCCTATATAAACACTTCTTCCCCAATATACCCCCATCCCCCTTTCATGCGGGTGTGCATTCGAACAAGTAAGAGTGTACGAAGAATCATTTCTGAGGCCACATTGAATATGAATCGATTAGTGCCAGAAGCGAATCGAATTGAATCGTGTATCGAATACTTTTTAAATAGTTCGAATAACGAACAACCATTATCACAATCAATACATAAGATGTTCACATCCCAGTATTCTTAAAGTTAGCAAGTTTCTGTCATTATCTAGTATGTTATAAAGCTCTGTTTATTAAAAGCACAAATTGAGCATTAGAAGCAAATAAATAGTTTCGTTGCATGCATTGGGCTCTTCAGAGAGTGCGTATGAATGCGAGTTCTTATGTTTTATGTCTACACTATGCTTGCGGGGGTGGACATTTACCGTACTTTTGTTCCAATTTGATGTTTATTTAGGAGCAGTTGATATTTTGAGATATTTGAAAAGTATTGGAAAAATATTTGCATTTACGAATAGCGACTGTTTGATTGAAAGAGCGAATCAAATAGGACGCTATTCAATTAATTATTTGAAAGTTAAAAATATTCGCACCACCCCTACAAACAACCCATGTTTGCACCAAACCTACCAAAAAGGCTCTTGCACCCACTTTACAGTGGTATCAGCACTGAAAGTACAGTGTCAAACCGGTTTACTTAAGTTGCTTAAGAAACATTAAAGGTCACGATAAAATCACTTTAGACAGGCATTCAGACATTATTTCAGATCCCTATTTTCGTCCGGAAGATAAAAAGGTTGAAAATTCCTGGAGAAAGTGAAGTCCTTGCTGCAAAGACTGGTGGCTGCTGGGTAACACGTGCATGCTGTACAAAATGACTTGTTGTTTGCCGAGTTTTACTTACTGAAGGACCTAAATACGCCACTGAAAGGACGCTTACAAAACCATACACAGAAAAACATTGACAACACTGGGGACACTTCCAAATGATTTATTTAGGGAGCAGTCCCACAAATATATACATATATAGGTTGTCCCAGGTAACATTGGCCAAGCTGTTCAATGAATAAAATAGATTAAACAAGACTGGGTACTAGATACAATTATAAGACCCATGGTGTTCGGTCGCCAGACCTCTGATGACAGAGCACCGTAGGTCTTAAGATCATACCATGCGCCTTGTTTATTTAATCTTTTTTGTTGAGCATGTGGCTAATGTTAGCTGGGACACCCTATAGAAACCAGTGTAGTCCTTCTTTACCAATAATAAACTAGACCCGAGCAGATGCTTTCAAAATTCAAGACGTCAAAGCAAACTGGTGTGGGCACTTCGGGACAATGTTGCCCCCCATCGTTTCATGTTGCATGTTTTCTGGCTTGCCAAGCCTCCTCGCATGGTAAGAGCAGCCATTTTGCTGTTGCAGAAGCATAGGTTGCCACAGCCTAGTTCAACATTCCTGTATAGCGTTCGAACACTCTTGGTAGCTCACCAAAGGAATGTACATAATTGCTTATAAATCTCCAGTGGGACCTTTTCTTGAACACATCACCATTATGAGTGTTCACTTCCTCATGTGTGTGTTGTCCAGAAACTTGAATCTCCACAGAGAAAGCTATCGGATTAGCTTGTCTTCAATTTATGCCAGAGAGCTTTTCTCCCACCATAGACTATAGAGAGTACATAGTGCAGGAGAATAACTTTCTTGCAAAAGATTGTTTATAGCAATGACTCTATACAAGCATCCCTATGCACACCTTTTAAATACCTATTGCCCCAATTAAGTCATCTCTAGATTGACTTTTCCCCCACACTAGAAATGTGAAAAAATTGAGAAGGATTACTTTGTAAACTACCTCTTCATGAATCTATAAACCAATTGCCTAATAATGTCAGTTGGCTTGCTTTTTTTTTTTTTTTTTTCATTTCTGTGCTGACTGTCGCTAACCACGTATATTCCTCTACTATGTGCTGTACACACTCCTGCTAAGTTTTGCTATGGAAAGTAGCAGTATTGGCAAATAAAGATAAATTATCCAACAAGTAACAAATATGGAGAGCCTTGGAATCTAGGTACTTACTCAATTCTAACACGCCCTCGATTGTAGCGCAGACCTGATTTTACAGCCAGACAGCATAAAGTGGAAAATGCTACTAAATGCGAAAAAAATGTGTTCATGTGTCTTTCACGAAAAAAAAGAAAAAAATTGACACCTGTTATTTTTTGAATAGTGATATTATCAACCAGCAATTTATGTATAAATATTTGGGTGTGACGTTTTCGAGTGATTGTTCCTGGAATGCGCATATGAATAATGTAGTTACAAAAGCTGCCAGAGCGCTAAACTTTATTCAACGTAATCTCAAATCCTCACCATTTATACTAAAAACCCTGCTTATATTTCTTTTTGTTCGTCCTATCTTGGAGTATGCATGTTGTGTTTGGGACCCTCGCCAGAAAACCTTGATTGACAAAATCGAGAGATTACAGAATAGAGCGGCAAAGTTCGTTCTGGGGCGGTACAGGCGAGGGGAGAGTTGCACTCAAATGAAAAGCGAGCTAGAATGGGAAGCGCTCTCCTCTCGCCGAAGAAAACTGCGTTTGAAATTATTATTCCAAATATATAATAACAAGACCGGAATTAACAGAGACATTTATCTTAAACCACCACATTATATATCTAAAAGAACTAATCATGACCTTAAAATTCGAGAATACCAGACTAGAACGAACCTCTATGCTAATTCCTTTTTTGCTCGAGCAGTAACAAAGTGGAATCAATTCTCTTGTGACCAAGTGTGCTGTGCTAATGAAGATTTGTTTTTTTCCAAGTTGTAACCCCCCTGTTTACACGCCTTTGTGCAAAGCGGGGTATCTCTAAATAAAGAATTAAAAAAAATGCAATGCCCTTGATTATGTCTAGTCACCATTTTTTACATGGTAAGAGCAATAGTAATGTTGATTTGTTCTGAATTAGGAAAAACTACTTTGTTGCATTCCAATTACACTAGACCGGGCATCACTGATCATTGCTGTTGGTGGCCTTCTTATCAATATCAAGAGCCTAGAGCATCTTCTAGCGGCCATCGTCATCTTCATAGGCCGCCTTTTATTTATGGCGCGCCCAGGTGCATGTGCATGTGCCTCATTTCTCGTGCTGCGAGGTTAGAAAAATAGAATAAGAAAAAAAAATTTTTTTCTTCTGCTTACGTCCATGGAATTATCATGCACCGGATGCACCCCACTAAATTCTCGTACCTATGCCGATATTGTGATGTACCAGACACCCTCCAATACATGGTGTTGGTGTGCCCACACCGCGAGAAAAACAGTCAAGACAATGCCTCAGAACAGATACAAGCCTCCGAAGAAACGTGGGAGGCAATGTCAACGGCACAGAGCCTGGATGATCAGCGAAGTCTGGTGGACCGGGACCAGGCTGCGGCATTAGCCAACGGCTTTCTGGACTGAGAGAGCCGCCCACCTAGGACGAAGAAAGAACACTTTCTCGCTGTTTCTAACAATAAACGTTCATTCCTCCTCCTCCTTCTGCTCCTGCCATCGGCCTGAACGGTCCCTTGTTCTTTCGCTCGCCAACTCGCGCATTGTTATAGGGGACCTAACCTCGGTCCCTATACTCTCATATTCAGTGTTGTCTATGGCATTCTTAAATGCATTGCATACCATGGCAGCCTAGCGAACTTGGAATGTGGGAACAAAGTTAACACAGCATATCAACCATTGTTGCTGGGCTAGTTGGTTCATACTTATTATGGTGTAATAAGACTACTTGCAACTAAGTTTATTCATAACAGACAGGTTCAAATTTATAGGGAAGGGTCCTCACTTAGTTTCTCACCTAACATAGCATTTAAAGTTACAGCAACATGTGGCTCGGATAAATAATTTTTAGTGCCAACGAAGTTTTGATTGTACTGAAATCTTACATGCTTGTCATATTTTAGTAAATTTTTCCAGAAAGAAAGTGTGCATTAGAATAAAGTATATACAGTATGTGAAGCAAAGCTTAAGAGGAACTATTAATTACATCCTATGCAACTAAATGCAATGCGCACAATTGTGTTTGTTTTCATCCTATGAAATGTGTAACCTCATACAGTGTTTACGTGCATGCACTGCAGAGATGACAACTTCAATATCGTGCAATGTTTATACACTTGACACAGTGATGTCACGAGGATGAAAGCGATGCTTGATATTTGGTGAGTGAGGAGGGGTGTATGCAGAGATGAGTACAATACATATATGTAAATAACATAATGCAGATCAATGCAAATGTTGGAATCCATGCGAAGTGGTTAATGAATGCTATCCAATTAACAACAATGCATACAATTTTGTTTGCTTTCCTATGCAACGTCTAATCTCATGCAATGCTTTTATCCACCACAACTTTAATCTCATGTAATTATATGTTTATGCACTACAGCACTCACAAGCTATGCCAAAACGCAAACACAAAATCGGGCAAATGCACAGTGTGATATGTCTACGCGGTGATGTCACGAGGATAAAGGCAATGCAAGATGCTTGTCGAGGGAAGACTGGCGACGACAGGTGTATGCACAGAGAAGTACGACTCATATCTATAGCTACACTCAAGGATTCTGTACCTCTTGTGTCACAGTGGCACATAACCATTCTGTAGAGAGTGAGAGAGAGAAATAACATTTATTAGCCCCAAAGGAACTAAGACCCCAGTCTGGTCCTCCTGGCCCACCACATTCTTGACGTGCTGCGCCAGAAGCAACCGCCATAATTTTTCAAACTTTCGTGGGGGAGTGGTCCATTCCCCCACAAAAGCCGGGACGCTCGCTGGGTGGTAGTTTAGGTAGTATTTGTCTTTCTGAAGATGGAGTTGGCGGGACACTCCCACAAGACGAGTCGATTTGATCGATGGGCTCCGTGGTGTTTGCAAGTGGGGAAGCCTGGGTACCTGGTAATATGTGTATAGTGTGGTGCGAGTAATGTGCGTCTTTGTGCTTTTCGTATGATTCAGGTGTCCTCTCTCAAATGTGTGTAAGATGGTGTGTTAAGAAGTGCTGATGCTTCCCTGCGAGACTTCAAAATATGTAGCCTTTCGTTCTGCTACATAATAATAATACATAACAACTTTAATGCATTTAAGGCTACTATAGCTCTTGTGTTACAGTGGCAGCACCCTTTCTCAGGGATTGGTCAAGAATGGGCACGCGTAACTATGGTGGCACAACCTGGGGGTCAATTCTTTAATAAAAAAAAAGGGGGGTCTTAAGTGCCAAAACCACAATTATGAGGCACGCCGTAGTGAGGGACTCCAGAATAATTTAGACTACCTGGGGTTCTTTAATGTGCACCTAAATCGAAGTACACGGGTGTTTTCGCATTTCGCCCCCACTGAAATGCGGCCGCCGTGGCTATATAAGCTAGTTTGCTGTGCCTTACCACGCGAGATACTGGGCGACTGACCAACACGAAACAATGGTTGGCTAGACAAAGAAAGCTTCGCTTTCAATATCTCCACAGCTGCACTAGGTTTCCTGCAGCAAAAGGTAAACAGCTATAACCTGCACTTAACAGTTACAACTGCTGCACATCAAAAGAATCCAGTAGCTGTTCTCGAGTGGACGAATGGCAGCACAAACAGCTGTAATAGTTCTAAACCTGCATATATTTACTAAGTGGGCCCTGAAGCACCTCTTGATGGGTTTTTTTTTTGTCTTTGCAAAATTTTGCTGCTTGTATTATGTCAAGGGAAAATGAAAGTCTTCATTAGGCATTCTCCTTGTGCAATAAACAATCAATGAAATCACGAATAGCTGTTACACGATTGGTTAGGCATTACACATGCTGCACCATCCATTGCACTCACTATCACAAGAGGAAAAAGCCTCAACAGAGAAACTGTAAATTCAATTTAGATGTTTTAGGGCTTCTTTAATGGCATGCAGCGTGCTGAATGGCTCGATAATGTGTTTTCACAACAAACAAAACAGAGCATACACATTTCAGAGGTTACCAGAACAGAACCACACACATTTCAGGGGTGAATGTGATGTGACACAGTAAATGGCATGTCACATAACAAACATTTTATTCGGCAACTTTGTCATCATGCGACGTAATCAGAGGCAATATAAAGTAACTGACTTGACTCATAGGGCACTGCAACAACATTCGAGTGTCATACACACGAGCAACACAAAACGCCTGTATTGGCGTGCAAGGCAAAACGGCCTAGGCAGAGCAGCACACCTGCCCTTTCAAACTATTTAACGAGTCCGGGAAACCAGTAGAGGTGCTCCTTCGGTGCCTGCGTGTCCAACCAAACCAGGCCCTCCTTTAGCAGATCTTCGAGAGCTTTCTGCGCACGGTCGTTGTCCCAGCCCAAATCCTGCACCAAAGAACCTACGGAAGCATAACCCGTAGTTCCGGCCTGCTTAATGACGTTAGTATGGTCGAGGCTTAGTTCTGTAGGCACTGATTGAACCAAATACCGACAGCCGATAGAGATGAGTTGGAACCCCTTTCCCAGCGCCTTGAGCTTCTCGATGGCTCGCAGAAGATCGTCCTGCGTTATCTCTTCTTGCCTATGGGCGCTACTGCGAGATTTAGTTACCCTCTCCCTAAGCTCTTCGAGGCTCATTAGGCCACCGTTACGGTGTGATGTCGCAAGACACACTTCGATTATCTGGACGCCAAGCTCGTAGTAGAAGTCGCCGACTCCAAGCATGTCGGCCCAGAAGCCCTTGCTAGATGCCAACGGGTCAACTCCGGCCGTGGCGCACATTTCTTGGAACTGTCGCCGAAATTGTGGGTTCTTGCGGATGTCATTCTTATGTTTGGCAGCAAATCCCTGCAACTTTGCCCGGAATGCCTCCATCTGCCGAGTCATTTGCTGCAGCTGCTCTTCGGCAAGCTCTGTACCGCGGTCCTTGAACCGTGCCTGGGTTAGCTGCTGCTTTTGGATGGCTCCAACTCCACCCACGCGACGCCGCATTCTGACGACCAGACAACAGCTTCTGCTGCAACTTCTCCGGTTACCTTAATGCGCAACGTCGATGTCAACACCGTACTGAATTTAATTCCAAACTGAGCAAGTAAACTACCGACACAACCGCTGCAGAAAATGGTAAACGCCCTTTGGCTTTGGCTTGTCTTAGCTTCACAACCAACTTCAAACTGGCGCTTCAAACCACGACGTTTGACAAAAAAAAAAAAAAAAAAAGTCTAATTTCAGTTCCGAAACAGCGAACACTGTGTGTTAAAGCATTTGTTTGGGCATATCGTTTAGGACACGTTTAGGAGTCGACTTTGGACCGTTGTTGACGCTCTGGGCCATGCTCTGGGCGATCCACGCGCGTGTCACTCCTTGTCTGAGGTCAAGCGACGACACTGCAGTACATAGCATGGGCTCCGAGATTTGTAATCTCGGAGTAATGAAAATAAGCAGAGATACTCTAGCAGAGCTTCAAAAAGTGTAGTGGTGTAAACAGGTTAGGGTAGCTAGAACTGATACTCTAGCCAGGTGTACCTCCATCATTCTATTGCGCTGCGGCAGGCACAGTTTTTGGTCCGCATATAACCCGCAGCTATTTATCTCAGTTATGGGTATAGGTTATTATTTCTATTTGAATAAAGCTCAGTTTTCGCTTTACTTGTCCCGTGTTTTCCACTAACCTCGTGCGTCACTGTGTCCACCACAGCCCAACAGAACGATGAAATCAGTCTCGGAGGCCATGTCGCACTCGAAGGATAAAATTGACCGCATCATTCCCCGATATGTTGTATTACCGAGAGCAAGACATCGGGCAACGCATTTAAGTTTCTACATTTGCCCTCGTTTAGAAAACCATCCAGTGACTCTACTGTGGCAGTATCACATTGACCTATGATGTGTACCACCTTTCAACACGTCCTTGCGGACGCTTTTCGGCGCCGCAACGGCGAACTGCCTTAAAAAGACTCTGCTTATACTTAGCTTTTAACTGGAAAGCGCATGACCCTCATTAGCGCAGCACCAGAGTCGGTATGCTACAACCTTGTGGCGGGAAGTCCTGTAGGTCTTTCCGTAAACTATTCCCTTTCTTGCACCCTGCCGTCAGTCGATTGCCCTGTGGTGTAACTTGCAACACTGAAGTTATTAGCGCAGTGATCGTGGTGCATAAAACCCTGTCCCAAATGCTCTGCGATAACAAACTATGTTGGACTTTATATTCACTATCGAGTTTCTGGTTACATTTCTCATTTCCAAAAAAAAAAAAAAAAAAAAAAAGAACAAAAAAACGCACCAAGTAAACACTTACCTTAATCCTAGGTACAAATTCAATTTTAGACCATTACCACAAAACAGTGACCTATGCCAATTAAGTTACCTATGTAGTTTCCTTAATCTGAGTTATGTTTCACCACACCCCATGCTGAAAATAGTCGCTACTTTCGCGATGTCGCGTTCATGTGGTTGCTCCACGCCGCGACACGACAGCGCGACAGGGTGTGCCTGTCGCGTCGCTTGAATATCGCGTGCATGCGGTTGGGTCTTAACTGCGCAAAAAATACATTGCTTTTCTCTCACACTCCTTAACTTACACGTACAAGTGCAGCTTAGTGCTGAACAGGGCCGTGTCACATGACGCAGGCTGCAATGCTTGAAAAGTTTAAAACATAGCATTCTTCAATTTGTGTGGAACTTTAATGTTATCACGGAGGGGGGTATCTTTTTATCTACATGCATCTATGTACAGTCAGAGCTTCGTTGTCCCATGGCAGGGCAATGACAGAAGATGCTCCCAAGTTGGAATTGGTGTAGTTATGGTGAGTGAAGACCAAAATCGACTAAAATCAGGTTCTTTTCTTCATATTTGGTTTCACCTCATCTGCCTTAGAGGAACCTTTGAGGAATAAGAAGAATGTGGCATTGGAAAATGGCAACAAAAATTGTACAGGTAAACTGACTACAGGGCTTGTGGCACGTTGGCCTACAATATGGGGTAATTAGTCGGTTTTGAAATTCCAAGCTAACGCAACAGGGCCTCTGTGAAGTCTTCACTGACACAGTCCGCCATTACCATAACAATTATAGTATCAAGTGTGAACTCCACCACTGGAGAAACTGGTTTTGCCATCATTCTTGCGTAGAAAGCGACATCATGCGACTCTGCACCTCGCTGCTGCAACAGCAAGGAGGGGCCAGATTTTGTCGCCGTTTTCCCAGTGCTTTCTATGCTAGTATGGCATTTTTATGCATCAAAACCACAAGAAGCAATGGCTTGCTTGGTGAAACCCAGAGGATGGTATTTAGTTCAGCACCACTTAATACAGCAGTATCGAACACATATGACTGAACTCGGCGTGTACATTCATCGGTTACCAGAGCACAGAGAAAGTGCAAGGGGCCTGTACGATGGGTGAGAAAACATTGCAGGAGTAAAGCAACTTGTGATAGTTGGATCCCGTTCATGTTGAATACAAAGAGCCCCAAAAAACATGCTCTAGACAAGATAGATGAAAGCTCGACTGTTCGTCCATCTTTTGCAGTGTTCTTTTTCTGTGCTTTTTGTATTTAACATGACCAAGAAAATACTCTATTCTTCATTGTATAGTTTACAACACGTTTGCAAAGAAGCTTTTGCCTACACTATTGTTAAAAACGTCCAGTGGCACACTTCATCTTGCTTGCACAGCTTTATCATATTACTCCTATTTGCCATGGTTCATTTGCTGAAAGCTGGAAAATACAGTGTCATAGATGCCAGATTAGTGCCAATGTGGAACAATACTATGTGACCCTTGGGTAATGCAAAAAATTACTCAGCCATGTCATGAATGGGTGGCAAAAAATTTGTGATCAGTGTTAGGTTATGCAGTGCTGGCAAAGCTTGTGTGTGTAACGCTTTATGATTAATAAAGGTGTTTATGCTTGAGATTAACAGGGGCTACTATAAAAGTGCTGCAGGTAAATTGAGGTATAAATTATGCAAAAAAAAAAAGACTGTTCATGGTGTGCACAAGCATTGTTGTGTGCTCACTTCTACAAGTTTGGCAAACATGTATGCAGCTTTACAATGCTGGAAAACTTGCCATGTGCAGAGAATGAAAGGGCTGTGTAAAGACTTTTGCAAAAGTTTAGCGCCCAAATTTTGATTGCGAAAATTTCAGCAGCAATGTATACCTGTGTCGAATCTTGGCGATAAGGGAAACAGCTGCAACACCACCAAGAGTAGCAGAAGAAGTCCACAATATGAAACATTAACCTGGGACAACTGTATGTTGCAAATACACAGCTGCTGCTGCTGCTGCAAAAATTAGGCTTGGCAAAACACGCATTAAGAAGAAAGCATCGTGGCCTACTAAAATATTATCCTGTGCCGTTTTTCTGACAACTCATTTGCTTGATCTGCATTATCATTTCTTGCTAAGAATAAATTTATTACGAGGGCACTCACATTAACATAAGCAGTCATTTCTTGTGTGCTATAGCGTTCACAAAGCTGAATGCAATAGAAGACGATGCTGGCGACACTGCAGCTTGTTGTCCAAGCAAGAACCACCTGAGGCAACTACAATTAGTAGCACTACAACAATTTGCAATGACACACAGCTCTATATTAATCTCGCACGCTGGAAGATGGTTTAGTTACTGTGCCCACATAAGCCACACTGCAATATCTAACAAAACATAAGACACCTGTTGCATGTCACGCTGTTATTAAAGGGACTGTCTAGTGCTCAGAACACATCCTGTATGTTACATTGACAGGTACGAGCATGCTTTTATTCCATAAACATGAAATTGTACTTTTTAATTTGGCTTTGAAAGTGGTGCAAGAATGACATGTATTGTCGTTTGACAGCGAAACAGTGCAAACCAAATTGTTTACTGGCACACGACTTAAAACCAGTGCAGGGAGAGTTATTTTGCTTAGATACATTAACACATTGCTTAAAATTTAATTTTATACACTTCAGCTCACATTTCTTTGCGTCAGAGAGTATAATTTTCTTATTTACAATGTGCGCGTGCAGAAAAATGGCACTGCTGTTATGCAGATGAACGAAGTGGTACGTCAATGTGTGCCCTCTTGACATGATGATGTGCAACAGTATGACTAGTGCTGTGGGAGTCGTGCGAAGTCGCTGTCATTTTGATGATGCCTAAAATGTGCTGCGCTGTTTAAGGCATGCTGGCGTCGTCGCAACACCAGTGTAGGCATTCCTTACTCCAATGTACTCGCTAGACCGTTGCAGAAAAGGCATGCATTTTTGCAGCAGTGCCAACAGAAAGACACAGACTGTGCCTGTAGGAAATACATAAAATTATAGGCGATTAAAGAAAAAAAAAAAAAAAAGAGAGAGAGAGAGAGATGACTAATGACTTCCTTAACTGATTATGTGCCGAGACCATTCCTGCGGGAACTCCATGCGTTTACAGTTTCTCACTTTTACCGACGTGGTGGCATTGCCATTGCATCCAGTAATCAGTGTTGCGGGCTTCTGTACACAGTTTCAATAAGAGACTATGCAAATAAAAAAATTATGTTAAAAACATTCCTGCCCGCTTTTCAAAGAAACCACTGAATGTTTTGACACTTCGAATGGTAAGCTTTCTATTACGTTACAAAATAGAAGGCACTTGAAAAATGGTAGACAGAATGATTGATGTCATTCACTACCAAACATACACTGTATCACCAAAAGATAGAAATCAACTGTTTTTATTTTATGAAAGCAGGCTTCAAGAATAATGGATTAGTAATTTTCTTGACAACAATCCTGATGCTAGACCTTAAGGTCTACTCTTCTCATACCAGATCAGCCAACCTTCTTATCTCTCTCCTCAAAAGTTTTACTTTTTCATGCGTAAAACCTTGCAAGGGCAGTTGTTAAGTCCTAAGCAAAAATAGTTCATCTTTCAAGATCACGGTGGATCACATGATTTGAATTTACAATCACAGGCAAACTTCTTTCTCCTTTTTTTAGAGTGGCATTCAGGACCTGCACAGTAAAAACAAAAAGAGAAAATGTTAAAATGATTCATGCAATTTCCATGGATTCATGCACTCGGGAAAGCAATAACTCTTCCAAGTAATGAAGCTGCAGTGACCAGCCTCATAGATAGGGGTTGCAAGAGAATAGTGGCTAGGTTAAAACTCAGCTGCCCATTCATCTCATCTTATGGCTTTATATTTAAGTCTTGGATTGCTGTCAATAAATGCATGATCACATTCAACTTGAAAAAACTGAGTCTTCAACAGTTTCATTTTAAAGGGGCCCTGAACCACCCCTCGGGCTTGGCGAAAAAACGCAGTCCACGGATACATACCTGCCAACCTCAAGACTTTCAAATTCGTAAACTCGCGACCGGGGGGGGGTGCACGGGAATTCTGCCGAAGAGTACGACTTCACAAACACACTTGGCAGTACTGATGGAGTCTAGTACTGACGAGGCTTTGAGCACGCCATCACACTTCACAGCCACTACGGCTACGAAACACTGGAGTACCGGAGTCGCACTGCACCCGATGCAGCAGCACATCGCAAAAAAGTGAGGCCCACAAAACAGGTCATACTCGGGAAAAAAGCCTAGCGAAGGTGACAGGCGAGACGACAAGCCACAGCCTCTGATACAGAAACTGTGCCTGCCGCATCCACCCGAAATCGCCGTCGTCTCTGGGGGCGCCACTTATGTACAGGTGGGTCTCTATGTTGAGAGTAACGACAACCAGTGACGTCCAACGACCTGATGACGAAGGCAACGTCACAGAGTGAAAAATGACCTTACTCTGCAGACAATAAAGGTTACGGCGCACATCCCCATCTCTATGCGCCCCTATGTAAGTGGCGCCCCCGCCCACCTGAGCAACGGTGTGACTTTATTAGGAACTTTAAAAATTATTTCGCGAATATAACCACTTTTCCATAAAAATTGAACTGACATTCGTAAAATCGTAAGAGTTGGCAAATATGCGGATAGCATACGCTGCTGTGAACATTTCAGCCAAATTTTGCAGTCGTGCGCAGAGCGTGGATCTCGCAGGTGGAGCGCAAAGTCACCTTTCTCTCAAACACTTTCTTTTCAACAGAAGCTTGCTCCTCAATCTCTTCTAGGTGCATTATTTTGTAATATAGCAGATTCCGATATGCGGCTGCTATTGGCCAATAGCTCACATCAATCAAGAAGGGTATTTGGATTATTGCACTTCTTGCTACTGTTACTGTGTATATTTATTGACGCAGTTTAATAAACAGGCAGAAGTAAGCAAAAATCTGCTTTCAAACTTCAATAATACAGTGAACTCTCATTAAGAAGAACTCAGTTAAACCAAATTCTTGCATATAATGAAGAACATTGAAACGTTTGTTTGGTTTTTCATAAATTCAATGCAAAAAAAAAAAAGAATTGCTTAAGATGAATCGCCTCAGACGTAATCTTCAGTGAAGACGAACATTCGGAGTGGCCGCCACCGCTACCGATCCTGGAGGCTAAGGTGCGCGCCTTAGGCTAAGGTGTGATGCGCCGCGCCCGGTGTTATGATCGGCTTGGAACTCTGTATCTCAATTGTGGGAAACCAAACCCACGCCCATTCCTGTGTCAGGGCAATTATCTTCTTCCAGAAAAGCGGTTATGATCTTCCTGGAAACTCTACCTCTCAAACGTGGGAAACATGCCCAAGCGCTTTCCCCGTGACGAGGTAATCACCTTCATCCTCTAGAAAGCGTCACCCGTCTACGACCTGAGCAGACGCAAAGACGAGCAACCAAAGGAGAGGACACGAGGGAGAAGAGGTCGTCAACTTGACAACTCGACAAAGCCACTGACACTTCCACAAGTTCCCCGAAGGAGACATTGGCTACACCACAAGACCGCGAGGGGTGATTTAAGGCCGTCCTGGTCCCCGTGTAAGGTAGAACCACTCAAGACTCGGATAGAATCACAACCATGTACCAATGAAGTGAATACAGTCTTCCATTTTTCATCACGATGCCCGCCTTCTTCGCAGTCTCCTGATTCTTGCGGTGACGACCCACCTCACCCGGTGGAGATCGTATCACCGGGGCATGTGCATCGAGGCACCCACTGGAGGCGAAAGCAAGAGGAGGAATCAAAAAAGTAAAAAAGGCTAAGAAACTCTCCTGGCCAATGCCGCTTCTTAGCGGAAGCATGTGATGCCTGCTTGAACTCCCCAGTGAACGTTTTCCAGCAGCACGAAGGCACAGAAGGATTTTTAAGGTCATTAGATGAAATGACATCGTTTGTGGCTGCTCGCTGATTTGCACAGAAGCAACAAACATCCACCACGGACTGGATGAAACCAAGCAAGAGTACCACTTGAAGACAGTTTTCTATTAAGTTCAGCTAAATAAATGCTTTTTATGTCATTTTTCCTCCGTTGTAAGTCTATTTACCGTTTTGAATTAAAATATTTGGATACAGCTGGTGATGTTGCTAATTATTCATGTTGCCATTTAATATCATGTTGCCACTTCTGTTAAGACGAACTTCTGATAAGATGAACAAAATTTCATGGTCCCTTCGAGTTCATCTTAAAGAGAGTCTACTGTAACTGCGTACTTCTGGAAGAAGCTGACTAACGTCTGCTCACGCTTGACTGCGGCTGCCCGGGTAGGAGGAATTAAACATTTGGCCACCCTGCTTATCGGTGTCGTAGCCATTAAGTCTCGCTAATTTTGGCTAGTTTTGATCACTCAACTAGCCTCGAACAAAGCATAACTTATGGTCAAGCCACAGGTCTGGCCATACAGGTGGCCAGACCACTTATGGTCTGGCGGCTCCTGGTTAGGGACTTCGCTTCGTAATGAGCACTTCAAAATGCGCAAGTTGGATGTGGCTACTATCAGTCGGTCAAGCTGGTGCAGGACAAAGCCGGTCCCCACCACATAGCACAGCCAGACAGGAGCATATGAGTGCAAGCGCGCACTCTAGCCCTGTCATGCACAAAGCAAAGGCTGAAGTTGCATGTAGCTGTGGTCTGTTACGTAGCATAGATACTGCGGCCACTACGGGGTGCTGCGACGAGTCCACTGGCTGAGCGCACTGCGGCTCACTGAGGACAACCACATTTGGCACGTTCTAGGTGCCAAAATCGGAAATAGTGGCGTCTACGTGAACATCCAAAATCAAGTTTGAACTGCGCGCCACGGTGACGTTGTGGGCACACCCAGCTCTGCCGTAGCCTTCGCAGTGCAAATCATCGAAGAAGGAGTGGAAGCACCGCAAATGGTATGTTTGATTTCCAATATTAACTCCGCTTCTGCTGAATGCATTGGAAAACTTCTTGCGGCAAAGTATTTCTGAAATAGTCAAACTTCAAATGCATTTTTCGACTTCAGTAAAAAGTGGTTCATGGCCCCTTTAACTCACGCACATTAGTTTGGGAAGCCCTCCTTAAATTGCACCAATTGTAAAAGTGCAACCTCTACACTGCAGACTGCAAGAGGCAAACTGGTGTACAGCTGGCCCACCACCAATATGTGAAATTTATTTAATTACAATTGTTAACTATAGCAGAACAATAAATAGAAAAAGATAAAAACAGCAAGCCACTACCATCTACTCAATAAGGGTCTCGTGAAAATGGCCCGATTGAATAGCCACAGTGGACAGTTGACTGGAAGCACAGGCCAATGATGGCATTGATAGACACTGGAGTAGCAGGTGGACACGATTGTATAATAGTGTCATGTAAAGGCATGGCCACACAGAGGAAAAACATGCTCGGCACGCCGTGGAAGCTTTATTGTACCGCGCAAGAGCTCGGTCATAGAGCCATTTTTTGTGGCATGCCACGTGCCGTGAAAAGAGGCGACCAATGAGAGCGGCCCCTTCAGTGACATGCACGTGGGAAACTGGTGTCATGCAGATCTACTGGACAGGTCAATTCCCACTCCTGAGTCTAAACTGAGACATCCTGATGGAAAGGTTTTTGGAGATAGTGCACCAATATCAGATTCCGTACAAGATGGACGCTGAATACAAGGACACAGAAGCGACACCCAATACATACTTATCCTTGTCTTTTGAACACGGCGACGCTGCAACAGAAGGGAGCACACCAGCATGATTATGCTCACAATGGCAACAACATTGTAATCATCACCTGGCATGACTTGTGTTAAGAATGAAGGCCGAAGAATGTAAACACAGTGCCAGTCTGTCAGCAGATGAAGGTGAAAGTGAGTGAAATGTAGCACCTACATGCAGAGTTTCCATGCTGTCACGTGACTGCCGCAGCGGTGCACTGCCAGTCGGTGTGGTCGCACTGCCACATCAGTGTTTTACCATTGCCGCTGAATCGCATGCATTCCCCCCCCCCCAATGTGGCCATGCCTTAACAGTGTACATGGACACTCCACGTAACACGTGTCCATGTGACACTGGGCACACCTTGGTGGGGTCCTGTGTAACATGGCTCCACAGGTTGGTGCCATCATCAGTGCTGATGCAGCAGCTGGTGAAACTCAAAGCTTGGGGGCAGCCTTATAACTCGAAAATTTGTTTATGTGATGCAATGAGGTCCCGTTCCGGCAGTGCATGAGTGTTAATGGGCAGCCTGTCGGTAGACATGGGGTGAGGAGACACGGTGTATAGTTGAATCATTGCTTCCAGCACTGAAGGGGATCTAGTGAAGCTGGACATGCGGAAGACGCATAGTTCATGTCGGAGGACAGTGGACATAGCGAGCCAACAGACAAAAGCTTTGTCTGTGTGGAGGCAGCGAACCTATTTGCAGGTATGTAAGAGGCACATGCTAGTGGGTAATAAATGACCATGGCCTCTAACAGGGAGCTTTAAAAGACCGGGCCAGGGGCCATACTTTGGATTGACCATGCCTGGGCATGTCATTTTAAGTGGATGCAGTCTGGCTAAACCAGTGGGCAGAATGCCTGTTGCTCCAGCGAGGCATCGCGCTGGATGCCACGTCAAGCAAAAAAAGAAAGTATCCCTGACAGTGATCAACTGCGGTAAGATTAGACAAAGTGAAAGCATTCTGCATTATTCATCTGTCCTGAGTGCAACTGAACTCAAGGTGAGGCATGAACAATTAGTGGCACCATGTTTACAGCACTTTAGTGATTGCATGCACATTATTTTCCTATAAATTTATGTTTGGGTCAGATGCAAACACAAATTGTTGTGTACATATTTTCAGCAAACGTTGTAGATGAGGCAAAGAAAGAAAAACAACATTAATATCTTGAAAACAACTATGAAGTTTGGGACTATATCCAGAAGTACTCTTAGCACCCATGCACTTTGGCTCCTACTGTTTTACCTGCAAATTCACATCCAGAAGTACTCTTAGCACACATGCACTTTGGCTCCTACTGTTTTACCTGCACATTCACATAAAGTTATTGCCGGGTATACCCACCCAACACACCGCCCTTGTGGAGAAAGGGGTCACTTGTCCATGAACCAGGGCTGCCCGTCATGAGTGCGCCGGCGTGTCAGTATCTCACAGCCAGTGTCTGTCACAAGCAGTGTTTGCTCAAACTGGGCTGAGCGCTTGCCATCTGCCGTTACTGCCGTCCAGTTGTCAGGCCACACCTCGTCGTGCCATGTGCCTGCGTGCACAGATACAAGGATGTGGGCAGGTCAGTGCAAGGAAATGGGCAGAAGATGCATATTTCAATGAATTTAGGCAAAATGGATTGATCATAAAAATAAAAAG
The DNA here is from genome assembly GCF_013339745.2 of Dermacentor silvarum. NCBI lineage: Eukaryota > Metazoa > Arthropoda > Arachnida > Ixodida > Ixodidae > Dermacentor > Dermacentor silvarum. Next base: position 423,735,948 of record NC_051154.1, read on the forward strand.
CAAGCTAATGACCTACAATGTTGACAAGCCAATTTTCATATCAAAGCAAAAGGAAACTATGATACAACAAGAAGCTGAGCCTGTCCTTTGCTTCTGTGTAACTTTGCAAACTGTGGATCAAGTTTCCGATGTGCGGACCAATTCATGGTAACTTCAGAATTATCGTATGCAAGTGATAACTACCTATTACCTACGGAGTGACTGCTACTTATGACTTAACTGGGACAAGAAGAAACTAGAGAAGCAGATAGAGTATCTCTTGTTTCTTCTTCTCCCAGTTAACATGCTGTTTCAATAAGCATGCTTTACCAACAGGCCCAAATCTCAACTCTCTGCAACTTCATCTATCAAGCCCTGCATATTATTTAATCAAAAGCCATGTAGTGAATATAATAAAAAAAAAGAAAAAAAAAAGAAAAAAAAGAAAAAAAAACTTTTAATATAAAGTACAACCACAAAGGAGTGTTCCTGCAGATGTCAGACTTGTATTGAAATAGGGTGTAACCTTGATATAACGGACATAGCCACTCACCTCACCATAGTCGGTTGAGGTGTAACTGTCATCAGCCTATATTTATGTCCACTGCAGGACGAAGGCCTCTCCCTGTGATCTCCAATTACTCCTGTCTTGTGCTAGCTGATTCCAACTTGCGCCTGCGAATTTCCTAACTTCATCACTCCACCTAGTTTTCTGCCGTCCTCGACTGCGCTTCCCTGCTCTTGATATCCATTCTGCAACCCTAAAGGTCTACCGGTTATCCATCCTACGCATTACATGGCCTGCCCAGCTCCACTTTTTCCGCTTAATGTCAACTAGAATATTGGCTATCTCCATTTGTTCTCTGATCCACACCACTCTCTTCCCGTCTCTTAACGTTAGGCCTAACATTTTTCGTTCCATCATTCTTTGTACGGTCCTTAACTTGTTCTCGAGCTTCTTTGTTAACCTCCAAGTTTCTGCCCCATATGTTATCACTGGTAGAATGCAATGATTGTACACTTTTCTTTTCAACGACAGTGGTAATCTCCCAGTCAGGATTTGGCAATGCCTGCCGTATGCACTCCAACCCAATTTTATTCTTCTGTAAATTTATTTCTCATGATCAGGGTCCCCTGTGAGTAATTGACCTAGATAAACATACTCCTTTACAGACTCTAGAGGCTGGCTGGCGATCCTGAATTCTTGTTCCCTTGCCAGGATATTGAATATTATCTTTTGTATTCTGCATATTAATCTTCAACCCCACTCGTACACTTTCTCGGCTAAGGTCCTCAATAATTTGCTGCAATTCGTCCCCATTGTTGCTGAATAGGACAATGTCATCTGCAAACCGAAGGTTGCTGAGATATTCGCCGTTGATTCTCACTCCTAAGTAAAGGGACACTAAAAGAAAATATTGAGTTAATTTGCTAGCTTATCTGTCTAGAAGCCAATCATCGTTTTCTGGGCCCCAATATACGACTTTGTTGCATAGAAAACAGCCACCGAACGTCCTGCTGCTGCTCCTCAATTTGAATCACCCGCGGCAAAACTGAGGCCATGACATAATCTCCATTTCACTACCTCTGCCAGTATCAGCAAATCAGCCACTCCTCTCTCAACTCGCGTTGGCAGCGTTACTTACCGCTTACCTCTTGCCTCAGCTCCATCTCCCGGTGCCCTAATGTCGCAACATAGATCACATGAGAGAGGTACCATACTCCACAACAGGTGACACCAATCTAGCTTTCCATTAGTCATTTTTTTTAAGTGTCCCTAGTAATATCAGTCACCGCCTATACGTGTTTCTGCGAACCAGGATCTCAGCATCTGGTTCCGAGCAGAAGCGACACCATCGCGTGTACACAATGCGTACATGAAGCATGTACGCATTGGCGCGCGTGTGTCCTTTGATGTTTTCTTTTCTTTTGTTATGTGACTTTGTTTTGCTTTAGTGCACTGAGCTTGTATTGGGTTGTATTCCTGTTCCCACTCCTGCCTAAGGCCTCCAAAAATGGCCGGCAGTATGTAACAAACAAATAAATAAAATAAATAAATCTGCTGCCTGCTACCACTGCATAGAGGTGCTAGTGTGCAACAGCAGCAAAAGCGGAAATTCCAGAAGCAGAGCCGTTGAAGTTGGAAACCCCAGGTGTGGAACAGGTGTGAGTGATGAATCGGGGCAAGGTGGCGCATATCAAAGGTTGGTGTTGCTTAGCAAAAGCAGCGGCGGCACATGTATGGAGGGGGCTGTAGACCCGGCAGTCTCACATTTGTCAAATAATGCTGAGACAGACCATGAGCAATGTAACCTGCAGCGGCTTGCCAAGGTGGCTTACAGCAACTTCGGCATGTTTCACACATGCTTGTTCTTGCCAGCCTTATAAAGGAAGGCAACTGATTCTGCAACGCAATACTGTGGCTCCTAGACAAAATGAATTTTCACTCTGGGAAACCTAGAGAAGAGAAAGACTGCACTTAAACTGGAGCTTCACGCACCTTCCGATATCATGGGTTCAATAGTGAAGCAGTGGCCAGCTTTCATCACACCAATGGCTTTGTTTTCTGAAAGAAAAGGCAAACAGTGAGAGAAGAAATGCTAAGAATGATTGGTTAGCACATCATATCTGGATAAGATATAGTAATGCCAAAATACTGCCAGATGCTTAAACCAACTCAAAGGGAAGGCCACGCACAGAGCTTGGCAGTTCACTTACTAGCATAGTGTGGGACACTAGGGGCTGTGTGAAATAATCTGGAAAAAGATGCAAAAGAGCACTGCTGTTATACAGAGATAGGAATGTGATGAGCAGGGACTTGCGCATAGAAAAGTGTACTCCAGCAGTTAAAAATTTCTAAACCACCAACCTTTTATGAGTGCAATAAACTTGCTTTAAAAAATGTGCTTTTCACACAGATGGCAAAATAACTAGTACAGTAGAACCTCGTTGATAAGTTCTTCGAGGGACCACGAGGGAGAAAAAGAAAAAAAAAAAAAGCGCTGGGAAGATACAGCTATGAGGAAGGCCACAGATCGCCACCGCGTCAGAAACAGCTCTTAATGGCTGCCAGCACAATTATTAAACTATTCGGCACTTGTAATCGAGGGTTCATACAGAACATTCCACTCAAAATTAAAGTTTAACTCAAGGATTTCAAGGATGCCAAAGGCCAAAATACAAGGAGGTGGAAACAAAAATTATTTGCAAACATACATAGGAAAAAAAGTGACATTTTCTTAGCTGCCATTTCTAGCAGCTAAGCAGATGCTGAGTTGGAGACATGCTTTAAACTCTTCAGGTGGCTTTTCAAAGTTCACTTTCCCATTGTAACAATGTCAATCGCCTGCATGATGATTAGTAGCGTCCAGCTTCAGCCAAAGAGACTTGTCGCATTAAAGCCAAATGGCTGAAGCTACTTTCCACCAGGCATTTCTAGAACCTAGGGCTAGAAAATGAAGGATGGCTGTGGCGTGAACCTACTAGAAAAAAAAAAAAAGTCACTTTAGCATAGGCCAGAGCGTGAGGGTGAAAACCTGTGCACTCAAGACACATCTATTAAATTACTTGACATTCTCATTCGACTGCGTTGTTACATCTTATTGTTTTCTCCCACCAAAGGTCAAGGGTGCGACTCCCACCGAAGGTCGTGGCTTCGAGTGCCTTAAAGGGACACTAAAGAGAAACCGGAAGTTGAGCTTAAATGGTAGATTATCCTTTCACGATCACAGCCATACCATTGTTACTGCAAACAGATGTTTAATAAGCGAGAAAATAGCGAAAAACTGAAGAATAGGTGCTGACGCCCCTTCGAAATTCCCGCACTACGTGATGTGACGTCGGAGATTACAAACGCAGGCCGGTCGCGATTGGTCGAGAGCGATTTATTGCTGTTAATAAAATGCAAAATGAAATACATCTTAAACGTACATAAACAGCATTTGCCAACTTTTTAAACCGTTTCAAGCGAGGAAGTACAAGTTTAGCACAAAATTAAATAAATAAGAAAAAATGGCATGGCGATACATGCGGCCGTGATAGTTTCGCAGTTTCGTTTTTGGTCAATGCATCGTCGCGCGCGCCTGTTCCGCTCTACGGTGTTTGGTTGCGTGTTGCGTGGCCTGAAAAACGTTGACTTCACGGGAAACAGCCAGAAAATGCCTCGTGTGTGTAGTGTTGAGGGCTGTATAAATGGCCCAAGGCGCTTGATCAGGGGCAGCGGCAGTGTTGACTCGATTGTGTCCTTTCATGTGGCGTCGCTCGGAGAGCCCCGGCTCCCCGGCGTTCGCAATGGCTCAGTGCTCTGCCGATGAATAAAACGGCAAAAGAGCCAGAGAAACCGATGGTGTGCTCTCTGCAGTTCTCGCCCTCGGATTATGTGTATAATCTTGCCCTCGGAAAGTATCTTGGCGTGCCCCAGAGGCCAGTCCTTTCTCGAGCAGCTGTTCCCTCAATGCAGCCTTCATCAAACCTCCTACCGGTGCCCCTGCAGCAGCAAACTGGCGGCTTGGTGAGTGCTGAATGTCATTAAATAAAGCCACGAAATAACCATACCGAGTACGTGCACAACTTTGTACGCTTGTTCTGTCGGGAAGATCGTCGCCTGGCGGACCGGACGCTTCGCCTCCCGTCGATGAAAACGAAGCTCTGCATTCCGCCGGCGCGGCCGGCAGGCTCACCGCCATCGCACGCGGAAACACCTACCGCTCGAGCACAGAGGATCATTTCGCGCTCCGTTTCACTGAATATCGCTGAAATGCACTGCTTTCCTGGCGAGCTCTGCGTTGCAAGGTTCAGCGGCAGCTACGGTATCCATCGCGGCGAACGCAAACGCAGCGACCATGCATGCAGCCATGATGCATTCAGCCCAGCGCCTCGGCCGTTTACGCAAGCGGTGACGTATCATGGCGCATTCTGATTCGCTGAGAGCAATGCAATCTGTGACGACACTGCTTCAGCGCCAAATCTAGGGTGAGAGAAATTGAGGAAGAGATATTTGGTCTTTGTTTACGAATTTCTCCGCTAATAACTCATATTTTTGCACCCAACAAAAACGGCATGCATTCCTGAAGGTCCCTCTTTTATTCCAGCTGAACTTCCTGTTTCTCTTTAGTGTCCCTTTAATTAACTTTGCCTTAACACCAAAGGTCGTGGATTTGACTCCCACATAAGCTCGAGGGTTCGACTCCCACTGAAGGTCGTGGGTTCTAATGCCCGAATTAACTCTATCTTAATTAATTTTGCCTTTTTTTGGCATTATGAGCAGCATCGGAGCCAGCTGTGGAAGAAGACGAATGCGAGACCAGCTGCATGAGCGCAAGGGGCAGTATGGAAACACTGGCATGATGAGCGGCGTCGGAGCAAGCTGTGGAAGAAGACGACGAACGCGCGAGCACTGGCACGAGCACGTCTGCGCGAGGCAGGCTCATATGACTTTTGTATCGCATGCCACGTTTTCCAAGGCCACCATCTGATGAGGCATTTAAGGCTTTCGCCTTAACAGTGGTACACATTTTAAAAAGTATGGGCCTGGACTGTAAGCTTTGAGTATACCAAATTGCTTGCCATATCTCTTACATCCTCCTCTCGTCATCGTCACCCATCATGCGCCTCTTTCTTCCCTCTTTCTTTCCCTTTTCCCCTTCCGCCAACACAGAGTAGCTGGTTTGAGAAATATACCTCAGGCTGACCTCTCTGCATTTTGTATCATTAAACTTCTCTCTCTCTCTTTAATAGTGGAACGGCTTAGTCGCTTGAGCTGATCCCACGACAATATTAATTTCAACAAAACTGTCATCAATGGCTGCGGAAATGCCACATTGCATCATTTAACGACACTTAAAAAAAAAAAAAATTTGGGGTCATTTCCAGATAGGCAGTGTTTATGGCATAACCCCGATGCGGACTTTCTTACTTTGAACGCTCAAAAGTCACCCCTAGCCACAATTTTCAAGGAGCTTTAAGGGCCCTTGAATCTTTTCCCAAAGCGAAGGGCTTTCAAGGATTTGAACGAGGTGTATGAACCCTGGTAATGTGACTGTGGACAATGTGTGCGCCCAAGTATAATTAAAAGACACGTACGATGTTCCAGGACAGTGGCCCCTTTTAACTTTTGATATGCTTGACCGCATAACACGACTCTATTGTGGCAAAGCTGACTAAAAAGAACCGGCGATTATGCAACGCACGTAAGACCCTTGCAAGCCCCAAAATAAATGTAGTCCTGCGCTTGGTGGATCTGGCCTAGTGTGCATGGTTCCCTGTAGGTTTTAACCAATGCACGTTTTCTTTCGATATGTTCGTGCAGCACCTGGTTAGTGCAACTTCAATCGCTTATTGCAAACTTTGGTCACTAGTTGCAACGTACTGGCTGGTTGCCCCACAAAATTTATGTGACTGCCGCATTCAAAAGCAACGCAAGATGTGGGAACATTACAGAATGGCAACTTATCAAAAGTAATCATAATACAGTAAAACCCCGGTGATACGATCACGGCTGGTACGAATTTCGGTGTGATACGAATTCGTAACATTCCCCGGCCGAAATACATTGCTCTTAATACGAAAAAAATCGGCTGTTACGAACGCATTGCCGCGCCAGCAGAGCGACCGGCACAGCGGGATCTGGGCGGGATCCATAGACGCAAAGCAACCGGCCACGTCACGCGGCTGCGCAATCTCTCATTGGTCCCCACGTCGAGTGGGCCGGACCACAACACAGCCTAGCTGATGCTTTGACCAGAGAGAAAGACGACGAGGACCGCTGCAGCAACCACGAGCTGCCACGACGTGCTGAGGCGTTCAGCGGCGTGCGAAAACACTCATGAGATCACGTGCGCGCACTTCTATGCCTTCCAGAAGGCGATCCTTGACGATTTGGGCAAGAAGAAAATACACACGGATAGTAGAACCCCGTTGATACGTTTTTCAAGAGACCGCGAACCCCCCCCCCCCAAAAACCCCCGTAGTTTTGACCGAAAGGCGAAGCAACGATTGCGATAGCAAATTAGTAAACAATTACATGAAGTAAGGATAGTAGTTTTATCGGCTGTATAAACTTGTAAGCATAGGCATACTAATCTAAATTACGGTGTCACGCGCGCACATGTAAGCACGAACCCATCTCACTCGATAACACCGCTGGAGTAAAGGGCCGTTTCTAGCCGTTACAGTCCCGACTATAATCTCGACTGGCGCAGCGCAACTGGCGAAGCGTGACTCCGTTCACCCACGCGCCGATAACGTCACGGGCCTAAGCGCGGCAGCAGCGGCTGTATCGGCAATGTGCTTGCAACGTGCCGGTCACTTGTTGCAACGCACTGGTCACTTGTTGCAATGTACAAGCTGGCTGCACCGCTAAATTTACGTGACTGCCACATTCAAACGCAACGTAAGATACTGGAAAATTACAGATTGGCGACGTATGAAGGGAAACTTAATACATGGAAGTCAATGTAGGATTTAGGTCGGGACTACGAAAACGCGACGTAGCAGCCGGGAAAACACAGCAGCGAGGAACGTATCAATAGGGTTCCACTATTAGGAATTTTTTCTATTAAAAATAAATTCATTTATTCTTGATTTTGTGTATGTTTTGATGATACGAATTTTGGGTGATACGAATATTTCATGCGACCCCACGAGATTCGTATCACCGAGGTTCTACTGTAGATGGGAGTCGATGGGATTTAGGTCGTGACTGCCAAAACATAACAGCGGAAAACTAACAGCGAGGAACATATCAACAGGGGTTTTACTGTATAATACTAAAATATTGCACGAAAAAAGGATAACACACAACCCACACAAGGAGGCCATTCCCAAGCCAGCATGCTACATGCTAGGTGCGTAAAGAACTGCAACACAATTTTTATATCTAAAACAGATGCATAAAATTTTGCTATGTGACCAAACTATGCAATTTTAAATCCATAGAACTGAGCCACAACTTTGTAGCGATATTTTTTTCAATGCTATTCCTTTTCATGCTTTATCAGTAGTCAGAGTGACACCCTCTGCTCGAGTTATCAATGTAATCAACTGGCCGTGAAAGGTGGAGGATTACAGCGGCCATAGAATTAAGTAGAAAGAATCACTACAAAATTGCGGCCGTGCAATGTTGAAGCAACTGTGCCACATCAAATTCAACTACAAGTTGGCTACTTCTGACTTGGACAAACCTTGTACCAACAAAAACCATGTGCCATGCTGTAGCTGCATGCATCATGGTACCGACCTCAACCGGGTGTTCCTTGGAATATACCAAATACAGAGCAGTCCACATATAACAATACCACAAATAACGATATATTGGTTATAATGATGAGTCGAGCTAAGAGTATCAACTTATGCATTAGGGCTATGAGAAAAAAAAACATATATAACGATATGCTATTCACCGCACATGGGACATAATGATTGAAATTTTTCTTCTGGGCGGTGTTTTTCATGCAGAATATTCGTGAAAATTGTGTTCCTACGTTGCCCTTAACCGAGACGGGGCGAAAAGTTTGCCTACGCGAGTTCGTATCTGCCGCCATTACCGCGCAGTGCATCCTGCCCGCGCACCGATTGCAAAAGCCACGGAGAGCCAACGTTTTTAGACTAGGTTAGGTTGCGGAGAGCATTGCAAGTGGGTGCAGCGTGCACAAGATGGCGCCAGCTGCTTCGCCCCCGCGTCACTGGCAGTTGCGCGAGGAGAGGGCGGAAGAAAGGTGATAATAGAGTGCCTCGATGCGCTCGTCTCCTAGGTGATAAGCGAAGGGCGCCTGCGCTCCCTGCTGCGCTCGCTCTCAACGGAAGCAGCGGCAGGTGCGCCCCTTGTACGAAACTGATTTTGGAAGAGGAGGGAGAAAGCGATAAGCAAGCGGCGCCTGCGCGGCCTACGCTCCCTTTACAATCTCCCTCTCTCAGAGAGCGTGGAAATGCACTGCGGAAGCAGCAGGATGTGCGCCAACAAAGCGCAAAGCTGCGTCTCTCGAGACGAAGCTGCAAATTTTGCAAGCCTCGAAGTACGAGCTCGCGCAGTGGATGATATCGACTGATTATGAGAACCGGGAGCGCCATGATCATGAAGGCTAGAAGCGCAGTGTCCATGCTGATCAACGGAAAAGGCAGGCTTTGTGCGCCACGACGAAACCCCCATGGGCGAAACCAACACGGTGGTGTCCGAACTCTGGGAGCACGTCGCTACTGACGATGAAATAGGTGGTGCTTCGATGGAGGAGCTTCTGAGTGCAAATAGTGCTGCCTCGTTCTGCGAAGAGAACTCCGACGGGGCGATCGTTGTCGCGACAGACTGCGGCGTTGTGCGACGGAGGCGACGACAGCAGAAGCAGTGACGACGAGATTGACAATGGCCCGTTGTTGACACCGACCCCGAGGTTCAACTAAAGTGCAACGTCGTCGATCGAGTCGCTCATTGAATTCATGCACGCTAAATTATAGCCGCCAGTGTTTGCGCAGCAGATGGATGCGATGCACACCGCAGTTGTGAATCTGAAACTTCCGCGAAAGCAAGTGCAGATTTCTATTTCAGCTTGCCTAACGATTGAGACGCTATTTAGAGGTATAAATAAAGGTTTTATTTTTCATGGCCTTACTTTCTACAACGTCGATTTTTTTTATTGCAAGTGGCAGTTTCGGTTTCGGGACTGCAAAGGTATATTCGGCATTTTCTTTTTTTTCGGCAGTCCAGATATAGCGACGATCGGTTATAACGATTGGATTTCTCGTTTTTCTCGATATCGTTATAAGTGGACTGCACTGTAGTAGATATTCAATTTCGAATCGAATTATTTGAGTGTTCACTGTTCAAATCATATCTGCATGTTACAGTATTTTCACACATCTAAAAATAACTGATCTTTTGAATAAGCTTTCGTAATTAATGCCTGAAAGCGATGCATCTTTATTGCCCTGGGCGAAGACTTGTTTTGCTGCCATCTTGTGATGACAATGGCCATGACACTAGCTGTAATGGAGAGTGTTGCCAACTAGAAATAAAAAAAAAAAAAAGCCCTGCTAGTCGAAACCTAAAAGTCTCCAAAACTCGCAATACGAGCACCCAAAATCCGCTAGAACCCACTCAGGAGAGGGGGGGGGGAGACGTATTATCCCCAAAAACATATTATGCAGAATCGTATCAACGAGATTCCATGTAAATATACAGGGTGTCCCAACTATCATGCACCAAGATGAAAAAATATGCAAATGCCATGTAGCTGGACAGAACCAAGGTAATGTTGTTTGCCGTCGCTTGGAAATTCTCAGTTTATTTTTTCATTCCACCTAATTAAATAATTATTAATTAATTAATCAGCTTCTCAAATACGTATTATAAGAAAAGTGCCATTGAGAAAATTGTAGAGCAACATGAAAAACTCCCGATACAGTTTTCTGTTGCTCAATACGTGCTACATAAAAGTTTTTCCCGCGCGTGAAAGAAGCTCGCGAATACACGCAAAATTGCCGTGCAACTGGCTGCTCGAGGCACTTCGCATGTATTTGCGGGCTTCTTTCACGCTCAAAAAAACGCTTATGTAGCACGTACTGAGCCACAGGAAGCTGTATCAGGAGTTTTTCATGTTGCTCTACAATTTTCTCATTGACACTTTTCATGTAATTATAATATTTGAGAAGACTAATTATATAAATCCACACTCCTGAACCATTGGGGTCAGGAGTGTGCATGCTAGCATGACCAGTAAACTTTGAATTATCCGGTGAGGGTCAATTTCAGGAACGAAATAATAAACTATATGACCCATAGAAATATATAGGCACCAGCCAGCACTTTTGGCCAGGATCGAATTAACCTAACGGAAATTCACTGCATTGCATACAAGAAAGGTATTTTTGTGCCGGATGAGACTTCATTATAACTAGGGTTCAGCGTTTTCGGTTTGTATTTTCCTTACATTCCAGCAAACTTTTTTCTGTTTTCATTTCCATTATAGCATAAATTGTTGTTTTCTTTTTATGATTGTATATTTTTCCAGATGAACTTTCAAGGCTTTTTTCGGTGGATAAATTTTTGCATTGAGCTTATCAGTTTTTTTTTTTTCTTCTACAGGTGAATATCTGGTTCACTAACTTCACTGATGCTGAAACATGCTGTATGACTGCAGATCCTGTAATTTAACGCTGCAGTTACATCTAACACACAGAACAACAAAGTTTTTGAGGAGCAGTCTAGCAAGGGCACAACGCCATACAGCGATGAGACTATACAGGAACTAAGAGTGAATATGTTTGGTTTTCAAACACAAATAGAATTACATTTTATTTGTAACATTATGCGGGCACAGAACTCCCATGAATATTACAGAAAAGAGTGAATACGTAGAACGACCCCGTGTTACCCTCAGTGAAGTTGCCCGGCTCATCTACTGCAGCGGCCACAGCGCAAAGACTCCAAGCACCTAGCCCTGGGCTCCTTCGCCCTCTCTGCATACTCCAGCCCCCTTGCCCTCAAACCTCCCTTCCCATTTCTGTTGCAGCAGCAGGCTAAACAGACACACTTAAGAAAAATAATAAAAAAAGTACAGATTGCTTGGATGCATGGCCTTGGCCTACCCAGGCTCCTTTTATCAGAGCACATGCAGGCGCGCAGCTACTCACCTATTGCCATCTTGTAAATTTGCTTTCACTGACCCATTTCGGTCAAAACCAAATTTCGGGGAAAAAAAAAGTTTGAGAAAAACGGCATATTTTTCAATTTCTGCCGCTTTAAATAGAAATCACGTATTCCTAATTATATTGAGCTTTGAATATGCTATATTCCAACCTATCATATTTCACATGTGTTTTTGCATTGCCGCAATGCGCAAGCTGTAGCATAATGAGAGAAAAAAGGGGGAGGGGGTTTAAACTTACAAAAGAGCCTTCACAAGAAGAGCTGCCTTTTTACCTGTGTATGCCATGACCACAATAACTGCGCACAACCGAAAAGCCATGAGACTGGGCATGCTTCTGGATGATGTTGCCAATCTCCCGGTACCGCATGCCTGGTTGAACTGCATTTCAAAATAATGACCATCTTCTAGTCAACATGACAAAAGCAGACTGAAAATAACAAAACACCAACAGCTAACATGGATCACGCAAGTCTTTTCAACTTTAATAAGTACAATCGCCTAAGCAGGGAATCCCCAACTTTCAGGCACTAGGAAAATCTAATCAGCTTTCTTATGCCCACTGCACTCAGGTGCCCACCAAAGGATGGATACACCTGAATGCTTCTGGCATTTCCAAGAGACACATAAACCTTTCTGAACTCTTCCACAATTCGAAATTTGTTTTGAGCGCTACTTACTCACATGTTTCCTATCACATTTTATTAATTTTAATACTGCAGGCTAACTTGCCATATGCAGGAGCGGCCGCGCATACGATATATTATGTTGGTAGTAGAACAGTATAGGCAGTTGCGGTGAAATTACAGCAATATTAAATATCAAGTGACAGATCATTTGAACTGCTCGGTTGGCCCTGGCAGAGTCGCATGTGCTTTAACAGGGAAAAACTCCATGAACACAAACTCCAAAAACCACACAACGGTTATTTTGAGACCACCTATCAAGCAAAAGCAAAAGGTCAAGGTTGTGTGTTGCTAGCCACCACAGCTTAGCATACCCTGGAAATTCAGCATTTTAGCTTTGCGTGATATGCAATACATTAGGCCCATAGCACATGCGCCTGCCTCTCCATGGAATTGAGGTAACATGACACTCAATCAACATTTTAGCAAACTTTCATCATGTATCGCACTTCAGTGGATAAGTGAAATTATCAAGCCATTAAGAATTAGGCTTTTAGAGTGTGCTGTCTTGCCAACGCATGACCAGTGCTAGACGCTGTGGCATCAACTAATAAAATGCGTACAAATAAAAACGCTTTTGCAGCGTGTTGGTGTATTAAGCCTAAAAGTATCAAAACAAACAGTTTATTTAAATAATGATGACTAAATGTCACTCATATTTTCTCTCGGCACGAGGTGAAACTATGTAATGGCTGATTTTACCATTTGTTCTTTGCTTTCATGATAGAGGGCAAGTAGCAAGAGTAAATTTAGATCAATTCAGTTTAAATTGTTTTATTCAAACAATTTTTCAGTCGCCTTGGAGTTTGAATTAAGAAAGTTTCGCTGTATCACCAGAAAGACCAATGTACTTCAATACGTAGCAGAAATTTACATCGACAATCAAAAATCACGAATCACAAGAACGGATCATGTGAACAGCTTAATGAAACATGTGCTCATCAAAAGACATCTACACTGTCAGGCGGAGCAAGATTCATTCATGGCACAGTGCCCATGGTCATCTTTTACTACAATAAGAACACAAGACAAGAAGCTTGCACTGCAACAAAAAAGTGGGCTGCACATGCCAGGCCACCGAATTGGGAGGCTAAGCAAACGACGTGTCCTGCCCTCAGTGCTCGATGCACTTGCATGTCCGACATGCTACTGCCTTGGCGCCAACTGAAAATTTTCAGCACCAGTGCCATGAACCGCCTGTGAACTGAGTAAAGCAAAATTGAAAAATGTGTAGAAGTTAGGTCAGAGGAGGGAGCGTGGCTGTAACACATCTATTGGGACATTTATGGAGCAAAGAAACACCACTTGTGGAGCCCAGTTCGAGAGTCCCTGCAATCTATTGCCATGATGAATGCTTTTATATCATGCCAGATGAATGCTTTTATCAGATTAATAGTGAAAAGTAAAGCTTGATAGGTTTCTGCAAATTTAGAACGGCTACTTCATGACAGGTACCTTATCACTCGTGCTGTATTTTACTATCCTTAAACGACAATCAGATCTGGAGTAAACAATATGTATTTTTTTTTCTGTTCATGAAAGCGCTATCTGAATGGTTTACTTATGACTGCATAATGGTTGCATCAATTAACTTTAAACATGGTATGGGCAACAACCAATGGACAAGGCAACAACAAACAGCATCACCTTCCGCACGCGCCTTTACAGTATATCTACATAACTGCACAAACTATGGTGCTGATGATGCAGCGCACTCCACACAGATTTCAGTCAGAAGGCAAGTTCATCCTTGAATGAGAGCAAGCAGTCTGTGATATACAAGGGCCAAATACCTGCTTCAATAGCCTTGCTGAGGCACTCGTAGGTAATCTGAACCAGCTTGCGGCCGCTCTCATCCACATTGCCGATGAACACTGTTTCATTCAAATCCCCGTGGAAGCCCCGGTGGTACACTGTTATGTCCACTGCAAGCACAGATGAAATGAAAAGGGGACATGTGAGTTCTCACAAGTGATCAGAGGTCACCCCTTCTAACACACATGTGAACAACAACACTTATTGCAGGTTTCATTCAATCACATTCCTGCATTTGAAGGCAAAAAAAAAAAAAAACACTTAACACACCCGGCAAAGCAGGCAGAGAAAGTTAGACTATGAAGAAAGAAAATGCATTAGACAGATGCAAGTGCATTTGTTTATTATACTAGCCTCCTGTTCAAAAATGCATAAGTGCAAGGAGTGTCACATCAAGAACAGAAAAGATCTGCACTGAACAATGTGCATCACATTGCACACTGACTATGTACATTGTGTCCTTTATCTTGTTCCTCAGTACAGTACAATTTCTATAATACGAATCTCTTGGGACAACACAGAAAATTCGTACAACCTGAAATTCTTATCACCCAAAAAGTAAACAAATCTGGAAACACAGGGGGGATGTGGCAATGAAATGGTTGACTTGCTAATTTCACATTTTTTAATTAATTATTTTCTCTCGCTATCCTAAGAACTTCCTCTAGCTATTGGCGAAATATTTGGAAGAAATGCGCAGCAGAACTTGAAAAAAAGTACACTTTTTTAGTGTGTCATCTTCAAACTCGGGGAAATAATTGGGCTTCGGGAGGTGCTATCGCACTGATGATTGTGCGAGCGTGGCTTTCCGTTGACGCAGCGCTGCAATCTTGGTATTGCCGTGAAAACGAGAGATCGGAGATAGCCTCAGCGCTGTATTTCTCTATGCAGAAATAAAAGCAACAAAAGCAAGTGTGAAAAGAGAACTAGCATCGCAATTCGTTACCGCAGTCACGCGGCACCCAGTGAGCGCTCCTATTGGCAGCAGCGAGCTGTGCACTTCGCGGGTTCCGAGGCCGACATTTCAAGACCTGCGGAGTTACCTCGAATTTCTTTCATTGCTACGTCCTACCTGCTGCCCAATAGTGATAAGGACATGGTTTGCACAAGGGATTCTCTTTACTATTCTTTGTGGTGGTGAAGGTACAGTGGAATCTCGGTGATACGAATCTCACGGGGTCCCGGGAAAAATTCGTATTAGCCGAAATTCGTATCATCGAAACACAATTAAAACTAGCTCAATTAAAGAGTCGAGAGGTGAACTCACTCAGGCACACATATGTAAAAAGCATTTACAGTATAGATCACTTATAACGTAACCATTTATAGTGCAGAACTGGCTACAACGCGGCCTTTTCCGACTCCCGTTTACCCTCCCATAAAACTTTATGTATACGCATGCCGCTTACAGTGCAGCCGCGTGAGACGAAATTGCGGCTTCCGCGGGAAAATCTCGCCGACAAGGGTGGTAGCGAGCACGAGGTGCGCCCACCGATGGGTGAAGAGATCAATGAGGGCGATGCGGAGGAGGAGCGTGAGACGTGGAGCACGAGTCCAAGGGTGATAAAGTCGTCACCGCGCGCTGTATGTGCGAGTGAAAGCGCACGGGGGACACGCGCCTTCATGGACAGCGAACGCACAGCGGAGAGCAAACGCGACTTCCGTTGCGCGAAAGGCCGTGGGAGTATGGGAGGGAGGGGGGAGACACTGTTTTGTGGCGCCAAATGCGTATCTTGCAACCTAGCGCAAGGGTAACTGGCGACGCAATCTCCCCAAAAAGGAGCAAAGCGGGAAGGTAGCGTGGGAGGGAGGGAACAGGGGGGCGGGGGGGCAGCTCTTACTCTGCCATGCTTCTT